>NC_142146.1:437500-495000 GCF_024610735.1 Ursus americanus
ACCCTAACCCGAACCTGAACCCTCAACCGCACATGAACACTAACCCTAACCCTAACCCTAACCCTAACCCTAAACCTAACACGAACCCAAACCCTAAACCTCACCCTAACCCTAACCCGAACCCTAAACCTAACCCTAACACTACCCCGAACCCTAACCCTAACCCTAACCCGAACCCTAACCCGATCCCTAACCCTAACCCTAACCTGAACGCGAACCCGAACCCTAACCCAAACCCGAAACATAACCCTAACCCAAACCTAACCCTAACCCAAACCCGAACCCTAAGAGGAACTCTAACCCTAACCCGAACCCTAACCCGAATCCGAACCGTAACCCTAACCCTAACATGAATTCGAACCCTAACCTGAACCCTAACACTAACCCTAACCCGAAACCAAACCCAAACCATAACCCTAACTCGAACACTGACCCTACCCCTAACCGTAAACTGAACCCTAACCCGAACCCTAACCCTAACCCTAACCCTAACCCTAACCCGAACCCAAACCTGAACCCTCAACCGAACACAAACCCTAACCCTAACCCTAACCAAACTCACCCGAACCCTAACCGTAACCCAACCCGAAACCTAACCCTAACCTTAACCTGAAACCTAACCCTAACCCTAACACGAACCCAAACCCGAACCCGAACCAAAAATCTAACCCTAACCCGAACCCGAACGCTAACATGAACCCTAAACCGAACCCTAACCCTAACCCATCCCCGAACCCGAACCCAAACCCTAACCCGAACCTGTACCCTAAACCTAACCTGAACGTGAACCCGAAACCTAACACGAACCCGTAACCTAACCCTAACCCGAACCTCACCCTAAACCTAACCCTAACCCAAACCCAAACCCTAACCCTAACCCGAAACCTAACCTTAACCCTAACCCGAACCCGAAACCTAACCCTAACCCTAACCCGAACCCTAACCCGAACCCTAACCCTAACCCAAACCCGAACCGTAACCCGAACCCTAACCCGACCCTTACCCTAACCCTATCCCTAAACTGAACCCTAACCCTAACCCTAAAACTAACCCGAACCCAAACCCTAACCCTAACCGTAAACCCAAAACGAACCCTAAACCTAACCCTACCCCTAAACTGAAACCTAAGCCTAACCCTAACCCTAACCCTAACCCTAACCCTAACCCAAGCCCAAAAACTAACCCTAACCTAACGCTAACCCTATCCCTAACCTTAACCCTATCCCTAACCCTAAGCCTCACCTGAACCCGAACCCTAACTCTAACCCGAACCGTAACCCTAACCCGAACCTAACCCTAACCCCAACCATAACCCCAAACCTAAGAGGAACCCTAACCCTAACCGGAACCCTAACCTGAACCCTAACCCTAACCCTAACCCTAACCTGAACCTCACCCTACCCTAACCCAAATCGGAAGCCGAAATTGAACCCGAACCCTAACCCTAACCCGAACCCAAATCCTAACCAGAACCCTAACCCTAATCGGAAACCTAACCCTGGCCCTAACCCTAAACCTAACCCTAGCCCTAAACCTCACCCGAACCCTAACCCTAACCCTAACCGTAACCCTAACCGGAACCCTAACCCGAACCCTAACCCTAACCCTAACCCTAACCGGAAACCTAACCCTAACCCTAACCCTAACCCTAACCCTAGCCCTAAACCTCACACGAACCCTAACCCTAAACCTAACCCTAACACTAACCCTAACCCTACCCTGAACCCTAACCCTCACCCTAACCCTAACCCTAACCCGAACCCTAACCCGAAACCTATCCCTAACCTGAAACCTAACCCTAACCCTAAAACTAACCCTAATCCTAACCCTAACCTGAACCCTAACCCTAACCCTAACCCTAACCCTAACTCTAACCCTCACCCTAACCCTCACCCTTACCCTATCCCGAACCCTAACCCTAACCCTAACCCGAATACGAACCCTAACCCTAACCCTAACCCTAACCTGAACCCGAACCGTAACCCTAACCCGAAACCTAACCCGAACCCGAATCCTCACCCTAACCCGAACCCTAAACCTAACCCTAACCAGAACCCTAAGCCGAACCCTATCCCTAACCCTAACCCTAACCCTTTCCTGAACCTGAACCCGAAACCGAACCCGAAACTGAACCCTAACCGTAACCCGAAACCAAATACTAACCCTAGCCCTAAACCTCACACGAACCCTAACCCTAACCCGAACCCTAACCCTAACCCTAACACGAACCCGAACCCTAACCCGAAACCTAACCGTAACCCTAACCCGAACCCTATACCAACCCTAACCCGAACCCGAATCCAAACCCTAACCCTAACCCTAACCCTAACCCGAACCCTAACCCTAACCCTAACCCTAACCCGAACCCTAATCCTAACACGAACCCGAACCCTAACACGAACCCGAACCCTAAACCGAACGCTAACCGTAACCCTAACCCGAACCCTATACCTAACCCTAACCCGAACCCGAATCCAAACCCTAACCCTAACCCAAACCTAACCCTAACCCTAACCCTAAACCGAACCCTAAGAGGAACACTAACCCTAACCCGAACCCTAACCCTACCCCTAACCCTAACCCTAATCCGCACCCTAACCCGAACCCTAACCTGAACCCGAACCGTAACCCTAACCCTAACCCTAACCCTAACCCGAACCCTAACCCTACCCCTAACCCTAACCCTAACCCTAACCCGAACCCTAACCCTAACACGAACCCGAACCCTAACACGAACCCGAACCCTAACCCGAACGCTAACCGTAACCCTAACCCGAACCCTATACCTAACCCTAACCCGAACCCGAATCCAAACCCTAACCCTAACCCAAACCTAACCCTAACCCTAACCCTAAACCGAACCCTAAGAGGAACACTAACCCTAACCCGAACCCTAACCCTACCCCTAACCCTAACCCTAACCCGCACCCTAACCCGAACCCTAACCTGAACCCGAACCGTAACCCTAATCCTAACACGAACTCGAACCCTAACCTGAACCCTAACACTAACCCTAAACCGAAACCAAACCCGAACCCTAACCCTAACCCTAACGCTAACCCGAACCCGAAACCAAACCCGAAGCCTGACCCTAACCCTAACCCTAACCCGAACCCTAACCCTACCCGTAACCCTAAACCGAACCCTACCCCTAACCCTAACCCGAACCCTAAACCTAACCCTAACCCGAAACCTAACCCTAACCCTAACGCGAAACCTAACCCTAACCCTACCCTAACCCGAACCCGAACCCTAACCATAACCCTAACCCTAACCCTAACCCTAACACGAACCCTAACCCTAACCCGAACCCGAACCCGAACCCGAACCCTAATCCTAACCCGAACCCTAACCCGAACCGGAACCCTAACACGAACCCGAACCCTAAACTGAACCCGAACCCGAACCCTAACCCTAACCCTAACCCGGATCCTAACCCGAACCCTCACCTGAACCCTACCCGAACCCTAACCGGAATCCTAAAACGAACCCGAACCCTAACCCTAACCCCAACCCTAACCCGAACGCTAACCCGAACCCGAAACCTAACCCGAACCCGAACCCTAACGTGAACCCGAACCCAAACCCGAACCCTAACTTGAACCAGAACCCGAACCCGAACCCTAACCCGAACCCGAACCCGAACCCAAACCCAAACCCTAACCCGAACCCTAACCCGAAGCCTAAACTGAACCCGAACCCAAACCCTAACCCTAACCCGAACCCGACCCGAACCCGAACCCGAACCCGAACCCATACCCTAACACGAACCAGAACCCGAACCCGAACACGAAACCGAACCTGAACCCGAACCCGAAACCGAACCTGAACCCGAACCCTAACCCGAACCCGAACCCTAACCCGAACCCTAACCCAAAAGCACAGAGACGAGGTGAGGGGCTTAGACCATGCCTGGGCAATGTTGTTTCTTACACCTGGGTGTGTGGCATAGTTTACCTGGCTACCCCCACTTGGGATAGGTGTTCCACAGCAAGCACCTATTGTTCGTCGGAAGCCGTTTTTGCCCCAGGGGTCTCCGGGCTGTGTTCGTTGGGGTTGAACTCCTGCTAGCAAAACCGCCGGGTTGAAGGAAGGGTTCAGACTGTGCCTGGGCCCTGTGGTCTCTTCCAGGTCAGTGTATGGCATTTCCTTCCCCTTGCCACAGGCACCTGGGAGCATGTCTTCACGTGGAGAAAGACTTTCCCGTGGGAAGCCGGTTTTTGTCCAACGGGTCCTAGTGCTCTGCTCCTCTCTTTTCACTCCTGCTGCCAGAAGCCCAGTGAGGATGGGAGGGCTTAGAACATGGCTGGGCACTGTGGTTTCTTCCAGAGAAGTGGATGGCATTTGCTTTACCTTGCCACAACCACTTGGGAGAGGGTCTGCACCTCAGGAAAACTGTTTCCGTGGGAAGCCGGCTTTTTGCCAAACGGGTCTCAGGGCCGTGGGCCTCGGGTGTCCCTCCGGCTCCCCAAAGCACAGGGACGAGGTGAGGGGCTTAGACCATGCCTGGGCAATGTTGTTTCTTACACCTGAGTGTGTGGCATTTTGTTTACCTGGCTACCCCCACTTGGCATAGGTTTTCCACAACAAGCACCTATTGTTCCTCAGAAGTCGTTTTTGCCTCAGGGGTCTCCGGGCTGTGTTCGTTGGGGTTGAACTCCTGCTAGCACAACCGCCGGGATGAGGGAAGGGTTCAGACTGTGCCTGGGCCCTGTGGTCTCTTCCAGGTCAGTGTATGGCATTTCCTTCACCTTGCCACAGGCACTTGGGAGCATGTCTGCACGTGGAGAAAGACTTTCCCGTGGGAAGCCGGTTTTTGTCAAACGGGTTCCAGTGCTCTGCTCCTCTCTTTTCACTCCTGCTGCCAGAAGCCCAGTGAGGATGGGAGGACTTAGAACATGGCTGGGCACTGTGGTTTCTTCCAGAGACGAGGATGGCATTTCCTTCACCTTGCCACAGGCACTTGGGAGCATGTCTGCACGTGGAGATAGACTTTCCCGTGGGAAGCCTGTTTTTGTCAAACGGGTCCCAGTGCTGTGCTCCTCTCTTTTCACTCCGGCTGCCAGAAGCCCAGTGAGGATGGGAGGGCTTAGAACATGACTGGGCACTGTCGTTTCCTCCAGAGACGTGGATGGCATTGCTATACCTTGCCACAACCACTTGTGAGAGGGTCTGCACATCAAGAAAACTGTTTCTGTGGGAAGCCGGGTTTGGCCAAACGGGTCTCAGGCCCGTGGGTCTCGGGTGTCCGTCCGGCTCCCCAAAGCACAGGGATGAGGTGAGGGGCTTAGACCATGCTTGGGCAATGTTGTTTCTTACACCTGGGTGTGTGGCATTTTGTTTACCTGGCTACCCCTCTTGGGATAGGTTTTCCACAGCAAGAGCATATTGCTCGTCAGAAGCCGTTTTTGAATCAGGGGTCTCCGGGCTGTGTTCGTTGGGGTTGAACTCCTGCTAGCAAAACCGCCGGGATGAGGGAAGGGTTCAGACTGTGCCTGGGCCATGTGGTCTCTTCCAGGTCAGTGTATGGCATTTCCTTCCCCTTGCCACAGGCACCTGGGAGCATGTCTGCACGTGGAGAAAGACTTTCCCGTGGGAAGCCGGTTTTTGTCAAACGGGTCCCAGTGCTCTGCCCCTCTCTTTTCACTCCTACTGCCAGAAGCCCAGGGAGGATGGGAGGGCTTAGAACATGGCTGGGCACTGTGGTTTCTTCCAGACAAGTGGAGGGCATTTGCTTTACCTTGCCACAACCACTTGGGATAGGGTCTGCACTTCAGGAAAACTGTTTCCGTGGGAAGCCGGCTTTTTGCAAAAGGTCTCTGGGCCGAGGGCCTCAGGTGTCCCTCCGGCTCCCCAAAGCACAGGGACAAGGTGAGGGGCTTAGACCATGCCTGGGCAATGTTGTTTCTTACACCTGGGTGTGCGGCATTTTGTTGAGCTGGCTACCCCCACTTGGGATAGGTTTTCCACAGCAAGCGCCTAGGAAGCCGTTTTTGCCTTAGTGTTCTCCGGGCTGTGTTCGTTGGGGTTGAACTCCTGCTAGCAAAACCGCTGGGATGAGGGAAGGGTTCAGACTGTGCCTGGGCCCTGTGGTCTCTTCAAGGTCAGTGTATGGCATTTCCTTCCCCTTGCCACAGGCACCTGGGAGCATGTCTTCACGTGGAGAAAGACTTTCCCGTGGGAAGCCGGTTTTTGTCAAACGGGTCCCAGTGCTCTGCTCCTCTCTTTTCACTCCTGCTGCCAGAAGCTCAGGGAGGATGGGAGGGCTTAGAACATGGCTGGGCACTGTGGTTTCTTCCAGAGAAGTGGAGGGCATTTGCTTTACCTTGCCACAACCACTTGTGAGAGGGTCTGCACCTCAGGAAATCTGTTTCCGTGGGAAGCCTGCTTTTTGCAAAGGGGTCTCAGGGTCGTGGGCCTCGGCTGTCCCTCCGGCTCCCCAAAGCACAGGGACGAGGTGAGGGGCTTAGACCATGCCTGGGCAATGTTGTTTCTTACACCTGGGTGTGTGGCATTTTGTTGAGCTGGCTACCCCCACTTGGGATAGGTTTTCCACAGCAAGCGCCTATTGTTCGTCGGAAGCCGTTTTTGCCCCAGGGGTCTCCGGGCTGTGTTCCTTGGGGTAGAACTCCTGCTAGCAAAACCGCCGGGATGAGGGAAGGGTTCAGACTGTGCCTGGGCACTGTGGTCTCTTCCAGGTCAGTGTATGGCATTTCCTTCCCCTTGCCACAGGCACCTGGGAGCATGTCTGCACGTGGAGAAAGACTTTCCCGTGGGAAGCCGGTTTTTGTCAAACAGGTCCCAGTGCTCTGCTCCTCTCTTTTCACTCCTGCTGCCAGAAGCCCAGTGAGGATGGGAGGACTTAGAACATGGCTGGGCACTGTGGTTTCTTCCAGAGACGAGGATGGCATTTCCTTCACCTTGCCACAGGCACTTGGGAGCATGTCTGCACGTGGAGATAGACTTTCCCGTGGGAAGCCTGTTTTTGTCAAACGGGTCCCAGTGCTGTGCTCCTCTCTTTTCACTCCGGCTGCCAGAAGCCCAGTGAGGATGGGAGGGCTTAGAACATGACTGGGCACTGTCGTTTCCTCCAGAGACGTGGATGGCATTGCTATACCTTGCCACAACCACTTGTGAGAGGGTCTGCACATCAAGAAAACTGTTTCTGTGGGAAGCCGGGTTTGGCCAAACGGGTCTCAGGCCCGTGGGTCTCGGGTGTCCGTCCGGCTCCCCAAAGCACAGGGATGAGGTGAGGGGCTTAGACCATGCTTGGGCAATGTTGTTTCTTACACCTGGGTGTGTGGCATTTTGTTTACCTGGCTACCCCTCTTGGGATAGGTTTTCCACAGCAAGAGCATATTGCTCGTCAGAAGCCGTTTTTGAATCAGGGGTCTCCGGGCTGTGTTCGTTGGGGTTGAACTCCTGCTAGCAAAACCGCCGGGATGAGGGAAGGGTTCAGACTGTGCCTGGGCCATGTGGTCTCTTCCAGGTCAGTGTATGGCATTTCCTTCCCCTTGCCACAGGCACCTGGGAGCATGTCTGCACGTGGAGAAAGACTTTCCCGTGGGAAGCCGGTTTTTGTCAAACGGGTCCCAGTGCTCTGCCCCTCTCTTTTCACTCCTACTGCCAGAAGCCCAGGGAGGATGGGAGGGCTTAGAACATGGCTGGGCACTGTGGTTTCTTCCAGACAAGTGGAGGGCATTTGCTTTACCTTGCCACAACCACTTGGGATAGGGTCTGCACTTCAGGAAAACTGTTTCCGTGGGAAGCCGGCTTTTTGCAAAAGGTCTCTGGGCCGAGGGCCTCAGGTGTCCCTCCGGCTCCCCAAAGCACAGGGACAAGGTGAGGGGCTTAGACCATGCCTGGGCAATGTTGTTTCTTACACCTGGGTGTGCGGCATTTTGTTGAGCTGGCTACCCCCACTTGGGATAGGTTTTCCACAGCAAGCGCCTAGGAAGCCGTTTTTGCCTTAGTGTTCTCCGGGCTGTGTTCGTTGGGGTTGAACTCCTGCTAGCAAAACCGCTGGGATGAGGGAAGGGTTCAGACTGTGCCTGGGCCCTGTGGTCTCTTCAAGGTCAGTGTATGGCATTTCCTTCCCCTTGCCACAGGCACCTGGGAGCATGTCTTCACGTGGAGAAAGACTTTCCCGTGGGAAGCCGGTTTTTGTCAAACGGGTCCCAGTGCTCTGCTCCTCTCTTTTCACTCCTGCTGCCAGAAGCTCAGGGAGGATGGGAGGGCTTAGAACATGGCTGGGCACTGTGGTTTCTTCCAGAGAAGTGGAGGGCATTTGCTTTACCTTGCCACAACCACTTGTGAGAGGGTCTGCACCTCAGGAAAACTGTTTCCGTGGGAAGCCTGCTTTTTGCAAAGGGGTCTCAGGGTCGTGGGCCTCGGCTGTCCCTCCGGCTCCCCAAAGCACAGGGACGAGGTGAGGGGCTTAGACCATGCCTGGGCAATGTTGTTTCTTACACCTGGGTGTGTGGCATTTTGTTGATCTGGCTACCCCCACTTGGGATAGGTTTTCCACAGCAAGCGCCTATTGTTCGTCGGAAGCCGTTTTTGCCCCAGGGGTCTCCGGGCTGTGTTCCTTGGGGTAGAACTCCTGCTAGCAAAACCGCCGGGATGAGGGAAGGGTTCAGACTGTGCCTGGGCCCTGTGGTCTCTTCCAGGTCAGTGTATGGCATTTCCTTCCCCTTGCCACAGGCACCTGGGAGCATGTCTGCACGTGGAGAAAGACTTTCCCGTGGGAAGCCGGTTTTTGTCAAACAGGTCCCAGTGCTCTGCTCCTCTCTTTTCACTCCTGCTGCCAGAAGCCCAAGGAGGATGGGAGGGCTTAGAATATGGCTGGGCACTGTGGTTTCTTCCAGAGAAGTGGAGGGCATTTGCTTTACCTTGCCACAACCACTTGGGATAGGGTCTGCACCTCAGGAAAACTGTTTCCGTGGGAAGCCGGCTTTTTGCAAAGAGGTCTCTGGGCCGAGGGCCTCATGTGTCCCTCTGGCTCCCCAAAGCACAGGGACGAGGTGAGGGGCTTAGACCATGCCTGGGCAATGTTGTTTCTTACACCTGGGTGTGTGGCATTTTGTTGACCTGGCTACCCCCACTTGGGAAAGGTTTTCCACAGCAAGTGCCTATTGTTCGTCGGAAGCCGTTTTTGCCCCAGGGGTCTCCGGGCTGTGTTCATTGGGGTTGAACTCCTGCTAGCAAAACCGCCGGGTTGAGGGAAGGGTTCAGACTGTGCCTGGGCCCTGTGGTCTCTTCCAGGTCAGTGTATGGCATTTCCTTCCCCTTGCCACAGGCACCTGGGAGCATGTCTGCACGTGGAGAAAGACTTTCCTGTGGGAAGCCGGTTTTTGTCCAACGGGTCCCAGTGCTCTGCTCCTCTCTTTTCACTCCTGCTGCCAGAAGCCCAGGGAGGATGGGAGGGCTTAGAACATGGCTGGGCACTGTGGTTTCTTCCAGAGAAGTGGAGGGCATTTGCTTTACCTTGCCACAACCACTTGTGAGAGGGTCTGCACCTCAGGAAAACTGTTCCCGTGGGAAGCCTGCTTTTTGCAAAGGGGTCTCAGGGCCGTGGGCCTCGGCTGTCCCTCCGGGTCCCCAAAGCACAGGGATGAGGTGAGGGGCTTAGACCATGCCTGGGCAATGTTGTTTCTTACACCTGGGTGTGTGGCATTTTGTTGACCTGGCTACCCCCACTTGGGATAGGTTTTCCACAGCAAGCGCCTATTGTTAGTCCGAAGCCGTTTTTGCCCCAGGGGTCTCCGGGCTGTGTTCGTTGGGGTTGAACTCCTGCTAGCAAAACCGCCGGGATGAGGGAAGGGTTCAGACTGTGCCTGGGCCCTGTGGTCTCTTCCAGGTCAGTGTATGGCATTTCCTTCCCCTTGCCTCAGGCACCTGGGAGCATGTCTGCACGTGGAGAAAGACTTTCCCGTGGGAAGCCGGTTTTTGTCAAACAGGTCCCAGTGCTCTGCTCTTCTCTTTACACTCCTGCTGCCAGAAGCCCAGGGAGGATGGGAGGGCTTAGAACATGGCTGGGCACTGTGGTTTCTTCCAGAGAAGTGGAGGGCATTTGCTTTACCTTGCCACAACCACTTGGGATAGGGTCTGCACCTCAGGAAATCTGTTTCCGTGGGAAGCTGGCTTTTTGCAAAGGGGTCTCTGGGCCCAGGGACTCGGGTGTCCCTCCGGCTCCCCAAAGCACAGGGACGAGGTGAGGGGCTTAGACCATGCCTGGGCAATGTTGTTTCTTACACCTGGGTGTGTGGCATTTTGTTGACCTGGCTACCCCCACTTGGGATAGGTTTTCCACAGCAAGCGCCTATTGTTCGTCGGAAGCCGTTTTTGCCCCAGGGGTCTCCGGGCTGTGTTCGTTGGGGTTGAACTCCTGGTAGCGAAACCGCCGGGATGAAGGAAGGGTTCAGACTGTGCCTGGGCCCTGTGGTCTCTTCCAGGTCAGTGTATGGCATTTCCTTCCCCTTGCCACAGGCACCTGGGAGCATGTCTGCACGTGGAGAAAGACTTTCCCGTGGGAAGCCGGTTTTTGTCAAACGGGTCCCAGTGCTCTGCTCCTCTCTTTTCACTCCTGCTGCCAGAAGCCCAGGGAGGATGGGAGGGCTTAGAACATGGCTGGGCACTGTGGTTTCTTCCAGAGAATTGGAGGGCATTTGCTTTACCTTGCCACAACCACGTGGGATAGGGTCTGCACCTCAGGAAAACTGTTCCCGTGGGAAGCTGGCTTTTTGCAAAGGGGTCTCTGGGCCGAGGGCCTCAGGTGTCCCTCCGGCTCCCCAAAGCACAGGGACAAGGTGAGGGGCTTAGAACATGCCTGGGCAATGTTGTTTCTTACAACTGGGTGTGTGGCATTTTGTTGAGCTGGCTACCCCCACTTGGGATAGGTTTTCCACAGCAAGAGCATATTGATCGACAGAAGCCGTTTTCGCCCCAGGGGGTCTCCGGGCTGGGTTCCTTCGGGTTGAACTCCTGCTAGCAAAACCGCCGGGATGAGGGAAGGGCTCAGACGGTGCCTGGGCCCTGTGGTCTCTTACAGGTCACTGTATGGCATTTCCTTCACCTTGCCACAGGCACTTGGGAGCATGTCTGAACGGGAAGAAGGACTTTTTGGTGGGAAGCCGGTTTTTGTCAAACGGGTCCCAGTGCTGTGCTCCACTCTTTTCACTCCGGCTGCCAGAAGCCCAGTGACGATGGGAGGGCTTAGCACATGGCTGGGCACTGTGGTTTCTTCCAGAGAAATGGATGGCATTTGCTTTACCTTGCCACAACCACTTGTGATAGGGTCCGCACCTCAGGAAAACTATTTCCGTTGGAAGCCGGCTTTTTGCCAAACGGGTCTCAGGGCCATGGGCCTCGGGTGTCCCTCAGGCTCCCAAAAGCACAGGGACGAGGTGAGGGGCTTAGACCATGCCTGGGCAATGTAGTCTCTTACACCTGGTTGTGTGGCATTTTGTTTATCTGGCTACCCCCACTTGGGATAGGTTTTCCACAGCAAGAGCATATTGCGCTTAGGAAGCCGTTTATGCCCCAGGGGGTCTCCCGGCTGGGTTCGTTGGGGTTGAACTCCTGGTAGCAAAACCGCCTGGATGAGGGGAGGGCTCAGATGGTGCCTGGGCCCTGTGGTCTCTTCCAGGTCAGTGTATGGCATTTCCTTCACCTTGCCACAGGCACTTGGGAGCATGTCTGCAACATGAAGAAAGACTTTTTGGTGGGAAGCGGGTTTTTGTCAAACGGGTCCCAGTGCTGTGCTCCTCTCTTTTCCCTCCTGCTGCCAGAAGCCAAGTGAGGATCGGAGGGCTTAGCACATGGCTGGGCACCGTGGTTTCTTCCAGAGAAGTGGATGGCATTTGCTTTGCCTTGCCACAACCACTTGTGATAGGGTCCGCACCTCAGGAAAACTGTTTCCGTTGGAAGCCGGCTTTTTGCCAAACGGGTCTCAGGGCCGTGGGTCTCGGGTATCCCTCAGGCTGCCAAAAGCACACGGACGAGGTGAGGGGCTTAAACCATGCCTGGGGAATGTTGTCTCTTACACCTGGGTGTGTGGCATTTTGTTTACCTGGCTACCCCCACTTGGGATAGGTTTTCCACAGCAAGAGCATATTGCGCTTAGGAAGCCGTTTTTGCCCCAAGGGGTCTCCGGGCTGGGTTCCTTCGGGTTGAACTCCTGCTAGCAAAACCGCCAGGATGAGGGAAGGGCTCAGACGGTGCCTGGGCCCTGTGCTCTCTTACAGGTCAGTGTATGGCATTTCCTTCACCTGCCACAGGCACTTGGGAGCATGTCTGCACGTGGAGAAGGACTTTTTCGTGGGAAGCCGGTTTTTGTGAAACGGGTCCCAGTGCTGTGCTCCTCTCTTTTCCCTCCTGCTGCCAGAAGCCCAGTGACGATGGGAGAGCTTAGCACATGGCTGGGCACTGTGGTTTCTTCCAGAGAAGTGGATGGAATTTGCTTTACCTTGCCACAACCACTTGTGATAGGGTCCGCACTCAGGAAAACTGTTTCCATTGGAAGCCGGATTTTGCCAAACGGGTCTCTGGGCCGTGGGCCTCGGGTGTCCCTCAGGTTCCCAAAAGCACAGGGACGAGGTGAGGGGCTTAGACCATGCCTGGGCAATGTTGTCTCTTACACCTGGGTGTGTGGCATTTTGTTTACCTGGCTACCCCCACTTGGGATAGGTTTTCCACAGCAAGAGCATATTGCTCATCAGAAGCCGTTTTTGCCCCAGGGGGTCTTCGGGCTGGGTTCCTTCGGGTTGAACTCCTGCTAGCAAAATCGCCGGGATGAGGGAAGGGCTCAGACGGGGCCTGGGCCCTAAGGTCTCTTACAGGTCAGTGTATGGCATTTCTTTCACCTTGCCACAAGCACTTGGGAGCATGTCTACACGTGAAGAAAGACTTTTTCGTGGGAAGCCGGTTTTTCTCAAACGGGTCCCAGTGTTGTGCTCCCCTCTTTTCCCTCCTGCTGCCAGAAGCCCAGTGACGATGGGAGGGCTTAGCACATGGCTGGGCACTGTGGTTTCTTCCAGAGAAGTGGATGGCATTTGCTTTACCTTGCCACAACCACTTGTGATAGGGTCCGCACCTCAGGAAAACTGTTTCCGTTGGAAGCCGGCTTTTTGCCAAACGGGTCTCAGGGCCGTGGGCCTCGGGTGTCCCTCAGGCTCCCAAAAGCACAGGGACGAGGTGAGGGGCTTAGACCATGCCTGGGCAATGTTGTCTCTTACACCTGGGTGTGTGGCATTTTGTTGAGCTGGCTACCCCCACTTGGGATAGGTTTTCCACATCAAGAGCATATTGTTCCTCGGAAGCCGTTTTTGCCCCAGGGCGTCTCCGGGCTGGGTTCGTTCGGGTTGATGTCTTTTCTCAAAACCGCCGGGATGAGGGAAGGACTCAGACGGTGCCTTCGCACTGTGGTCTCTTACCCGAACCGTACCCTAAGGGAACCCAAACACTATACCCTGACCCAGACGCTGACCCTGATCCTGACCATGACCCTGACCCTAACCCGAACCCTAACCCTAACCATAACACCTAACCCTAACTGTAACCCTACCCTGAGCCCTAACCATAACCCTAACACGAACCCTAATCCTAAACAGAACCCTAGCCCTAACCCAAACCCTACCCCTAACCCGAACCCTAACGGGAACCCTAACTCTAACCCTAACCTTAACCGTAACCTGAAATCTAACCCTATCCCAAACCCGAACCCTAACCCGAACCCTAAACGTAACCCTAACCCGACCCGAACCCTATCCCTAAACTGAACCCGAATCCAAACCCTAACCCTAACCCGAACCTAACCCTAACCCTAACCCTAACCCGAACCCTAAGGGGAACTCTAACCCTAACCCGAACCCTAACCAGAACCCGAATCGTAACACTAACCCTAACCCGAAATCGAACCCTCACCTGAACGCTAACACTAACCCTAACCCGAAACCTAACCCTAACCATAACACCTAACCCTAACCGTAACCCTACCCTGAGCCCTAACCATAACCCTAACACGAACCCTAATCCTAAACAGAACCCTAACCCTAACCCTAACCCTAACCCTAACCCTAACCCTAACTCACCCGAACCCTAACCGTAACCCAACCCGAAACCTAACCCTAACCTTAACCTGAACCCTAACCCTAACCCTAACACGAACCCAAACCCGAACCCGAACCCAAAATCTAACCCTAACCCGAACCCGAACCATAACCTGAACCCTAAACCGAACCCTAACCCTAACCCAAACCTGAACCCGAACTCTAACCCTACCCGAAGCGTAACCCGATCCCTAACCCTAACCCTAACCTGAACGCGAACCTGAACCCTAACACTAACCCGAAACCTAACCCTAACCCGAACCTAACCCAAATCCTAACCCTAAACCAAACCCTAACCCTAACCCGAAACCTAACCTTAACCCGAACCCGAACATTAACCGGAACCCTAACCCTAACCCAAACCTGAACCGTACCTGAACCCTAACCCGACCCTTACCCTAACCCTCTCCCGAACCCGAACCCTAACCCTAACCCTAACCCTAACCCTAACCCTAACCCTATCCCTAACCCTAACCCTAACCCTAACCCTAACCCGAGCCCTAAACCGTCCCTTACCTCAACCCTATCCCTAACCTGAACCCTAACCCTAAACCTAACCCGAACCCTAACCCTAACCGTAACCCTAACCCGAACACTAACCCTAACCCGACCCTAACCCTAACCCTATCCCTAACCTGAAACCTAACCCTAACCCTAACCCTAACCCGAACCCTAACCCTAACCATAACCCTAACCCAAACCCTAACCCTAACCCGACCCTAACCCTAACCATAACCCTCACCCGAACCCTAACCCTAACCCGACCCTAACCCTAACCCGAACCCGAACCCTAACCCTAACCCTAACCCTAACTCTAACCCTAACCCTAACCCTAATCCTAACCCTAACCATAACCCTAACCCAAACCCTAACCCTAAACCGACCCTATCCCTAACCCTAACCCTAACCCTAACCCTAACCCTAACACTAACCCGACCGTTACCCCAACCCTATACCTAACCCTAACCCTAACCCTAACCCAAACCCTAACCCTAACCCACACCAAAACCTAACCCTAACCTTAACCTGAACCCAAATCCCAACCCGAACCCGAAACCTAACCCTAACCCTAAACCTAACCCGACCCCAAACCCTAAACCTCACCCTAACCCTAACCCGAACCGTAACCCTAACCCTAACCCTAACCCT
This sequence comes from Ursus americanus, assembly GCF_024610735.1. Classification (NCBI taxonomy): domain Eukaryota; kingdom Metazoa; phylum Chordata; class Mammalia; order Carnivora; family Ursidae; genus Ursus; species Ursus americanus. The sequence goes on from NC_142146.1 coordinate 452,758, forward strand.
AACCCTAATGCTAACCCGAACCCTAACCCTAACCCTAACCCTATCCCTAACCTGAACCCTAACCCTAACCCTAAGATTAATCCGAAATCGAACCCTTACCCTAACCCGAACCCTAACCCTAACCCGAACCTAACCCTAACCCCAACCGTAACCCCAACCCTAAGAGGAACCCTAACCCTAACCGGAACCCTAACCCGAACCCTAACCCTAACGCTAACCCTAATCTGAACCTCACCCTACCCTAACCCGAATCTGAAGCCGAAACTGAACCCTAACCCTAACCCTAAACCGAACCCAAATCCTAACCCTAACCTTAACCCTAACCGGAACCCGAATCTGAACACGAAACCGACCCCGAACCTGAACCCTAACCGTAACCCGAAACCTAAACCTAACCGTAGCACTAAACCTCACCCGAACGCTAACCCGAACCCTAACCCTAACCGAACCCTAACCGTAACCCTCACCCGAACCCTAATCCTAATCCTAACCCGAACCCGAATCCAAACCCAAAGCCTAACCCAAACCTAAACCTAACCCTAACCCTAAAACGAACACTAAGAGGAACACTAAACCTAACCCGAACCCTAACCCGATTCCTAACCCTAACCATAACCCTAACCCTAACCCGAACCTGAACCCTCAACCGCACATGAACACTAACCCTAACCCTAACCCTAACCCTAACCCTAAACCTAACACGAACCCAAACCCTAAACCTCACCCTAACCCTAACCCGAACCCTAAACCTAACCCTAACACTACCCCGAACCCTAACCCTAACCCTAACCCGAACCCTAACCCGATCCCTAACCCTAACCCTAACCTGAACGCGAACCCGAACCCTAACCCAAACCCGAAACATAACCCTAACCCAAACCTAACCCTAACCCAAACCCGAACCCTAAGAGGAACTCTAACCCTAACCCGAACCCTAACCCGAATCCGAACCGTAACCCTAACCCTAACATGAATTCGAACCCTAACCTGAACCCTAACACTAACCCTAACCCGAAACCAAACCCAAACCATAACCCTAACTCGAACACTGACCCTACCCCTAACCGTAAACTGAACCCTAACCCGAACCCTAACCCTAACCCTAACCCTAACCCTAACCCGAACCCAAACCTGAACCCTCAACCGAACACAAACCCTAACCCTAACCCTAACCAAACTCACCCGAACCCTAACCGTAACCCAACCCGAAACCTAACCCTAACCTTAACCTGAAACCTAACCCTAACCCTAACACGAACCCAAACCCGAACCCGAACCAAAAATCTAACCCTAACCCGAACCCGAACGCTAACATGAACCCTAAACCGAACCCTAACCCTAACCCATCCCCGAACCCGAACCCAAACCCTAACCCGAACCTGTACCCTAAACCTAACCTGAACGTGAACCCGAAACCTAACACGAACCCGTAACCTAACCCTAACCCGAACCTCACCCTAAACCTAACCCTAACCCAAACCCAAACCCTAACCCTAACCCGAAACCTAACCTTAACCCTAACCCGAACCCGAAACCTAACCCTAACCCTAACCCGAACCCTAACCCGAACCCTAACCCTAACCCAAACCCGAACCGTAACCCGAACCCTAACCCGACCCTTACCCTAACCCTATCCCTAAACTGAACCCTAACCCTAACCCTAAAACTAACCCGAACCCAAACCCTAACCCTAACCGTAAACCCAAAACGAACCCTAAACCTAACCCTACCCCTAAACTGAAACCTAAGCCTAACCCTAACCCTAACCCTAACCCTAACCCTAACCCAAGCCCAAAAACTAACCCTAACCTAACGCTAACCCTATCCCTAACCTTAACCCTATCCCTAACCCTAAGCCTCACCTGAACCCGAACCCTAACTCTAACCCGAACCGTAACCCTAACCCGAACCTAACCCTAACCCCAACCATAACCCCAAACCTAAGAGGAACCCTAACCCTAACCGGAACCCTAACCTGAACCCTAACCCTAACCCTAACCCTAACCTGAACCTCACCCTACCCTAACCCAAATCGGAAGCCGAAATTGAACCCGAACCCTAACCCTAACCCGAACCCAAATCCTAACCAGAACCCTAACCCTAATCGGAAACCTAACCCTGGCCCTAACCCTAAACCTAACCCTAGCCCTAAACCTCACCCGAACCCTAACCCTAACCCTAACCGTAACCCTAACCGGAACCCTAACCCGAACCCTAACCCTAACCCTAACCCTAACCGGAAACCTAACCCTAACCCTAACCCTAACCCTAACCCTAGCCCTAAACCTCACACGAACCCTAACCCTAAACCTAACCCTAACACTAACCCTAACCCTACCCTGAACCCTAACCCTCACCCTAACCCTAACCCTAACCCGAACCCTAACCCGAAACCTATCCCTAACCTGAAACCTAACCCTAACCCTAAAACTAACCCTAATCCTAACCCTAACCTGAACCCTAACCCTAACCCTAACCCTAACCCTAACTCTAACCCTCACCCTAACCCTCACCCTTACCCTATCCCGAACCCTAACCCTAACCCGAATACGAACCCTAACCCTAACCCTAACCCTAACCTGAACCCGAACCGTAACCCTAACCCGAAACCTAACCCGAACCCGAATCCTCACCCTAACCCGAACCCTAAACCTAACCCTAACCAGAACCCTAAGCCGAACCCTATCCCTAACCCTAACCCTAACCCTTTCCTGAACCTGAACCCGAAACCGAACCCGAAACTGAACCCTAACCGTAACCCGAAACCAAATACTAACCCTAGCCCTAAACCTCACACGAACCCTAACCCTAACCCGAACCCTAACCCTAACCCTAACACGAACCCGAACCCTAACCCGAAACCTAACCGTAACCCTAACCCGAACCCTATACCAACCCTAACCCGAACCCGAATCCAAACCCTAACCCTAACCCTAACCCTAACCCGAACCCTAACCCTAACCCTAACCCTAACCCGAACCCTAATCCTAACACGAACCCGAACCCTAACACGAACCCGAACCCTAAACCGAACGCTAACCGTAACCCTAACCCGAACCCTATACCTAACCCTAACCCGAACCCGAATCCAAACCCTAACCCTAACCCAAACCTAACCCTAACCCTAACCCTAAACCGAACCCTAAGAGGAACACTAACCCTAACCCGAACCCTAACCCTACCCCTAACCCTAACCCTAATCCGCACCCTAACCCGAACCCTAACCTGAACCCGAACCGTAACCCTAACCCTAACCCTAACCCTAACCCGAACCCTAACCCTACCCCTAACCCTAACCCTAACCCTAACCCGAACCCTAACCCTAACACGAACCCGAACCCTAACACGAACCCGAACCCTAACCCGAACGCTAACCGTAACCCTAACCCGAACCCTATACCTAACCCTAACCCGAACCCGAATCCAAACCCTAACCCTAACCCAAACCTAACCCTAACCCTAACCCTAAACCGAACCCTAAGAGGAACACTAACCCTAACCCGAACCCTAACCCTACCCCTAACCCTAACCCTAACCCGCACCCTAACCCGAACCCTAACCTGAACCCGAACCGTAACCCTAATCCGAACACGAACTCGAACCCTAACCTGAACCCTAACACTAACCCTAAACCGAAACCAAACCCGAACCCTAACCCTAACCCTAACGCTAACCCGAACCCGAAACCAAACCCGAAGCCTGACCCTAACCCTAACCCTAACCCGAACCCTAACCCTACCCGTAACCCTAAACCGAACCCTACCCCTAACCCTAACCCGAACCCTAAACCTAACCCTAACCCGAAACCTAACCCTAACCCTAACGCGAAACCTAACCCTAACCCTACCCTAACCCGAACCCGAACCCTAACCATAACCCTAACCCTAACCCTAACCCTAACACGAACCCTAACCCTAACCCTAACCCGAACCCGAACCTGAACCCTAATCCTAACCCGAACCCTAACCCGAACCGGAACCCTAACACGAACCCGAACCCTAAACTGAACCCGAACCCGAACCCTAACCCTAACCCTAACCCGGATCCTAACCCGAACCCTCACCTGAACCCTACCCGAACCCTAACCGGAATCCTAAAACGAACCCGAACCCTAACCCTAACCCCAACCCTAACCCGAACGCTAACCCGAACCCGAAACCTAACCCGAACCCGAACCCTAACGTGAACCCGAACCCAAACCCGAACCCTAACTTGAACCAGAACCCGAACCCGAACCCTAACCCGAACCCGAACCCGAACCCAAACCCAAACCCTAACCCGAACCCTAACCCGAAGCCTAAACTGAACCCGAACACAAACCCTAACCCTAACCCGAACCCGACCCGAACCCGAACCCGAACCCGAACCCATACCCTAACACGAACCAGAACCCGAACCCGAAACCGAAACCGAACCTGAACCCGAACCCGAAACCGAACCTGAACCCGAACCCGAACCCGAACCCGAACCCAAACCCGAACCCTAACCCAAAAGCACAGAGACCAGGTGAGGGGCTTAGACCATGCCTGGGCAATGTTGTTTCTTACACCTGGGTGTGTGGCATTTTGTTTACCTGGCTACCCCCACTTGGGTTAGGTTTTCCACAGCAAGCACCTATTGTTCCTCAGAAGACGTTTTTGCCCCCGGGGTCTCCGGGCTGTGTTCGTTGGGGTTGAACTCCTGCTAGCAAAACCGCCGGGATGAGGGAAGGGTTCAGACTGTGCCTGGGCCCTGTGGTCTCTTCCAGGTCAGTGTATGGCATTTCCTTCACCTTGCCACAGGCACTTGGGAGCATGTCTGCACGTGGAGATAGACTTTCCTGTGGGAAGCCGGTTTTTTCAAACGGGTCCCAGTGCTGTGCTCCTCTCTTTTCACTCCTGCTGCTAGAAGCCCAGTGAGAATGGGAGGGTTTAGAACATGGCTGGGCACTGTGGTTTCTTCCAGAGAAGTGGATGGCATTTGCTTTACCTTGCCACAACCACTTGGGAGAGGGTCTGCACCTCAGGAAAACTGTTTCCGTGGGAAGCCGGCTTTTTGCCAAACGGGTCTCAGGGCCGTGGGCCTCGGGTGTCCCTCCGGCTCCCCAAAGCACAGGGACGAGGTGAGGGGCTTAGACCATGCCTGGGCAATGTTGTTTCTTACACCTGGGTGTGTGGCATTTTGTTTACCTGGCTACCCCCACTTGGCATAGGTTTTCCACAACAAGCACCTATTGTTCCTCAGAAGTCGTTTTTGCCTCAGGGGTCTCCGGGCTGTGTTCGTTGGGGTTGAACTCCTGCTAGCACAACCGCCGGGATGAGGGAAGGGTTCAGACTGTGCCTGGGCCCTGTGGTCTCTTCCAGGTCAGTGTATGGCATTTCCTTCACCTTGCCACCGTCACTTGGGAGCATGTCTGCACGTGGAGAAAGACTTTCCCATGGGAAGCTGGTTTTTGTCAAACGGGTCCCAGTGCTGTGCTCCTCTCTTTTCACTCCGGCTGCCAGAAGCCCCATGAGGATGGGAGGGCTTAGAACATGGATGGGCACTGTGGTTTCTTCCAGAGAAGTGGATGGCATTTGCTTTACCTTGCCACATCCACTTGTGAGAGGGTCTGCACATCAAGAAAACTGTTTCTGTGGGAAGCCGGGTTTGGCCAAACGGGTCTCAGGCCCGTGGGTCTCGGGTGTCCGTCCGGCTCCCCAAAGCACAGGGATGAGGTGAGGGGCTTAGACCATGCTTGGGCAATGTTGTTTCTTACACCTGGGTGTGTGGCATTTTGTTTACCTGGCTACCCCTCTTGGGATAGGTTTTCCACAGCAAGAGCATATTGCTCGTCAGAAGCCGTTTTTGAATCAGGGGTCTCCGGGCTGTGTTCGTTGGGGTTGAACTCCTGCTAGCAAATCTGCCGGGATGAGGGAAGGGTTCAGACTGTGCCTGGGCCCTGTGGTCTCTTCCAGGTCAGTGTATGGCATTTCCTTCCCCTTGCCACAGGCACCTGGGAGCATGTCTGCACGTGGAGAAAGACGTTCCCGTGGGAAGCCGGTTTTTGTCCAACGGGTCCCAGTGCTCTGCTCCTCTCTTTTCACTCCTGCTGCCAGAAGCCCAGGGAGGATGGGAGGGCTTAGAACATGGCTGGGCACTGTGGTTTCTTCCAGAGAAGTGGAGGGCATTTGCTTTACCTTGCCACAACCACTTGGGATAGGGTCTGCACCTCAGGAAATCTGTTTCCGTGGGAAGCCGGCTTTTTGCAAAGAGGTCTCTGGGCCGAGGGCCTCAGGTGTCCCTCTGGCTCCCCAAAGCACAGGGACAAGGTGAGGGGCTTAGACCATGCCTGGGCAATGTAGTTTCTTACACCTGGGTGTGTGGCATAGTTTACCTGGCTACCCCCACTTGGGATAGGTGTTCCACAGCAAGCACCTATTGTTCGTCGGAAGCCGTTTTTGCGCCAGGGGTCTCCGGGCTGTGTTCGTTGGGGTTGAAGTCCTGCTAGCAAAACCGCCGGGTTGAGGGAAGGGTTCAGAGAGTGCCTGGGCCCTGTGGTCTCTTCCACGTCAGTGTATGGCATTTCCTTCCCCTTGCCGCAGGCATCTGGGAGCATGTCTGCACGTGGAGAAAGACTATCCCGTGGGAAGCCGGTTTTTGTCAAACGGGTCCCAGTGCTCTGCCCCTCTCTTTTCACTCCTACTGCCAGATGCCCAGGGAGGATGGGAGGGCTTAGAACATGGCTGGGCACTGTGGTTTTTTCCAGAGAAGTGGAGGGCATTTGCTTTACCTTGCCACAACCACTTGGGATAGGGTCTGCACCTCAGGAAAACTGTTTCCGTGGGAAGCCGGCTTTTTGCAAAGAGGTCTCTGGGCCGAGGGCCTCAGGTGTCCCTCCGGCTCCCCAAAGCACAGGGACGAGGTGAGGGGCTTAGACCATGCCTGGGCAATGTTGTTTCTTACACCTGGGTGTGTGGCATTTTGTTAACCTGGCTACCCCCACTTGGGATAGGTTTTCCACAGCAAGCGCCTATTGTTCGTCGGAAGCCGTTTTTGCCTCAGTGTTCTCTGTGTTGTGTTCGTTGGGGTTGAACTCCTCCTAGCAAAACCGCCGGGATGAGGGAAGGGTTCAGACTGTGCCTGGGCCCTGTGGTCTCTTCCAGGTCAGTGTATGGCATTTCCTTCCCCTTGCCACAGGCACCTGGGAGCATGTCTGCACGTGGAGAAAGACTTTCCCGTGGGAAGCCGGTTTTTGTCAAACGGGTCCCAGGGTTCTGCTCCTCTCTTTTCACTCCTGCTGCCAGAAGCCCAGGGAGGATGGGAGGGCTTAGAACATGGCTGGGCACTGTGGTTTCTTCCAGAGACGTGGAGGGCATTGGCTTTACCTTGCCACAACCACTTGGGATAGGGTTTGCACCTCAGGAAAACTGTTTCCGTGGGAAGCCGGCTTTTTGCAAAGGGGTCTCAGGGCCGTGGGCCTCGGCTGTCCCTCCGGCTCCCCAAAGCACAGGGACGAGGTGAGGGGCTGGGACCACGCCTGGGCAATGTTGTTTCTTACACCTGGGTGTGTGGCATTTTGTTGAGCTGGCTACTCCCACTTGGGATAGGTTTTCCACAGCAAGCGCCTATTGTTCGTCGGAAGCTGTTTTTGCCCCAGGGGTCTCCGGGCTGTGTTCGTTGGGGTTGAACTCCTGCTAGCAAAACCGCCGGGATGAGGGAAGGGTTCAGACTGTGCCTGGGCCCTGTAGTCTCTTCCAGGTCAGTGTATGGCATTTCCTTCCCCTTGCCTCAGGCACCTGGGAGCATATCTGCACGTGGAGAAAGACTTTCCCGTGGGAAGCCGGTTTTTGTCAAACAGGTCCCAGTGCTCTGCTCCTCTCTTTTCACTCCTGCTGCCAGAAGCCCAGGGAGGATGGGAGGGCTTAGAACATGGCTGGGCACTGTGGTTTCTTCCAGAGAAGTGGAGGGCATTTGCTTTACCTTGCCACAACCACTTGGGATAGGGTCTGCACCTCAGGAAATCTGTTTCCGTGGGAAGCCGGCTTTTTGCAAAGGGGTCTCTGGGCCCAGGGCCTCGGGTGTCCCTCCGGCTCCCCAAAACACAGGGACGAGGTGAGGGGCTTAGACCGTGCCTGGGCAATGTTGTTTCTTACACCTGGGTGTGTGGCATAGTTTACCTGGCTACCCCCACTTGGGATAGGTGTTCCACAGCAAGCACCTATTGTTCGTCGGAAGCCGTTTTTGCCCCAGGGGTCTCCGGGCTGTGTTCGTTGGGGTTGAACTCCTGCTAGCAAAACCGCCGGGTTGAGGGAAGGGTTCAGACTGTGCCTGGGCCCTGTGGTCTCTTCCAGGTCAGTGTATGGCATTTCCTTCCCCTTGCCACAGGCACCTGGGAGCATGTCTGCACGTGGAGAAAGACTTTCCCGTGGGAAGCCGGTTTTTGTCAAACGGGTCCCAGTGCTCTGCTCCTCTCTTTTCACTCCTGCTGCCAGAAGCCCAGGGAGGATGGGAGGGCTTAGAACATGGCTGGGCACTGTGGTTTCTTCCAGAGAAGTGGAGGGCATTTGCTTTACCTTGCCACAACCACGTGGGATAGGGTCTGCACCTCAGGAAAACTGTTCCCGTGGGAAGCTGGCTTTTTGCAAAGGGGTCTCTGGGCCGAGGGCCTCAGGTGTCCCTCCGGCTCCCCAAAGCACAGGGACAAGGTGAGGGGCTTAGAACATGCTTGGGCAATGTTGTTTCTTACACCTGGGTGTGTGGCATTTTGTTGAGCTGGCTAACCCCACTTGGGATAGGTTTTCCACAGCAAGCGCCTATTGTTTGTCGGAAGCCGTTTTTGCCTCAGTGTTCTCCGGGCTCTGTTCGTTGGGGTTGAACTCCTGCTAGCAAAACCGCCGGGATGAGGGAAGGGTTCAGACTGTGCCTGGGCCCTGTGGTCTCTTCCAGGTCAGTGTATGGCATTTCCTTCCCCTTGCCACAGGCACCTGGGAGCATGTCTGCACGTGGAGAAAGACTTTCCCGTGGGAAGCCGGTTTTTGTCAAACGGGTCCCAGTGCTCTGCTCCTCTCTTTTCACTCCTGCTGCCAGAAGCCCAGGGAGGATGGGAGGGCTTAGAACATGGCTGGGCACTGTGGTTTCTTCCAGAGAAGTGGAGGGCATTTGCTTTTCCTTGCCACAACCACTTGTGAGAGGGTCTGCACCTCAGGAAAACTGTTCCCGTGGGAAGCCTGCTTTTTGCAAAGGGGTCTCAGGGCCGTGGGCCTCGGCTGTCCCTCCGGCTCCCCAAAGCACAGGGACGAGGTGAGGGGCTTAGACCATGCCTGGGCAATGTTGTTTCTTACACCTGGGTGTGTGGGATTTTGTTGAGCTGGCTACCCCCACTTGGGATAGGTTTTCCACAGCAAGCGCCTAGGAAGCCGTTTTTGCCTTAGTGTTCTCCGGGCTGTGTTCGTTGGGGTTGAACTCCTGCTAGCAAAACCGCCGGGATGAGGGAAGGGTTCAGACTGTGCCTGGGCCCTGTGGTCTCTTCAAGGTCAGTGTATGGCATTTCCTTCCCCTTGCCACAGGCACCTGGGAGCATGTCTTCACGTGAAGAAAGACGTTCCCGTGGGAAGCCGGTTTTTGTCAAACGGGTCCCAGTGCTCTGCTCCTCTCTTTTCACTCCTGCTGCCAGAAGCTCAGGGAGGATGGGAGGGCTTAGAACATGGCTGGGCACTGTGGTTTCTTCCAGAGAAGTGGAGGGCATTTGCTTTACCTTGCCACAACCACTTGTGAGAGAGTCTGCACCTCAGGAAAACTGTTTCCGTGGGAAGCCGGCTTTTTGCAAAGAGGTCTCTGGGCCCAGGGCCTCGGGTGTCCCTCCGGCTCCCCAAAGCACAGGGACGAGGTGAGGGCCTTAGACCGTGCCTGGGCAATGTTGTTTCTTACACCTGGGTGTGTGGCATAGTTTACCTGGCTACCCCCACTTGGGATAGGTGTTCCACAGCCAGCACCTATTGTTCGTCGGAAGCCGTTTTTGCCCCAGGGGTCTCCGGGCTGTGTTCGTTGGGGTTGAACTCCTGCTAGCAAAACCGCCGGGTTGAGGGAAGGGTTCAGACTGTGCCTGGGCCCTGTGGTCTCTTCCAGGTCAGTGTATGGCATTTCCTTCCCCTTGCCACGGGCACCTGGGAGCATGTCTGCACGTGGAGAAAGACTTTCCCGTGGGAAGCCGGTTTTTGTCCAACGGGTCCCAGTGCTCTGCTCCTCTCTTTTCACTCCTGCTGCCAGAAGCCCAGGGAGGATGGGAGGGCTTAGAACATGGCTGGGCACTGTGGTTTCTTCCAGAGAAGTGGAGGGCATTTGCTTTACCTTGCCACAACCACTTGGGATAGGGTCTGCACCTCAGGAAATCTGTTTCCGTGGGAAGCCGGCTTTTTGCAAAGGGGTCTCTGGGCCCAGGGCCTCGGGTGTCCTTCCGGCTCCCCAAAGCACAGGGACGAGGTGAGGGCCTTAGACCGTGCCTGGGCAATGTTGTTTCTTACACCTGGGTGTGTGGCATAGTTTACCTGGCTACCCCCACTCGGATAGGTGTTCCACAGCAAGCACCTATTGTTCGTCGGAAGCCGTTTTTGCCCCAGGGGTCTCCGGGCTGTGTTCCTTGGGGTTGAACTCCTGCTAGCAAAACCGCCGGGTTGAGGGAAGGGTTCAGACTGTACCTGGGCCCTGTGGTCTCTTCCAGGTCAGTGTATGGCATTTCCTTCCCCTTGCCACAGGCACCTGGGAGCATGTCTGCACGTGGAGAAAGACTTTCCCGTGGGAAGCCGGTTTTTGTCCAACGGGTCCCAGTGCTCTGCTCCTCTCTTTTCACTCCTGCTGCCAGAAGCCCAGGGAGGATGGGAGGGCTTAGAACATGGCTGGGCACTGTGGTTTCTTCCAGAGAAGTGGAGGGCATTGGCTTTACCTTGCCACAACCACTTGTGAGAGGGTCTGCACCTCAGGAAAACTGTTCCCGTGGGAAGCCTGCTTTTTGCAAAGGGGTCTCTGGGCCCAGGGACTCGGGTGTCCCTCTGGCTCCCCAAAGCACAGGGACGAGGTGAGGGGCTTAGACCATGCCTGGGCAATGTTGTTTCTTACACCTGGGTGTGTGGCATAGTTTACCTGGCTACCCCCACTTGGGATAGGTGTTCCACAGCAAGCACCTATTGTTCGTCGGAAGCCGTTTTTGCCCCAGGGGTCTCCGGGCTGTGTTCGTTGGGCTTGAACTCCTGCTAGCAAAACCGCCGGGTTGAGGGAAGGGTTCAGACTGTGCCTGGGCCCTGTGGTCTCTTCCAGGTCAGTGTATGGCATTTCCTTCCCCTTGCCACAGGCACCTGGGAGCATGTCTGCACGTGGAGAAGGACTTTTCCGTGGGAAGCCGGTTTTTGTCAAACGGGTCCCAGTGCTCTGCTCCTCTCTTTTCACTCCTGCTGCCAGAAGCCCAGGGAGGATGGGAGGGCTTAGAACATGGCTGGGCACTGTGGTTTCTTCCAGAGAAGTGGAGGGCATTTGCATTACCTTGCCACAACCACTTGGGATAGGGTCTGCACCTAAGGAAAACTGTTTCCGTGGGAAGCCGGCTTTTTGCAAAGAGGTCTCTGGGCCGAGGGCCTCAGGTGTCCCTCTGGCTCCCCAAAGCACAGGGACGAGGTGAGGGGCTTAGACCATGCCTGGGCAATGTTGTTTCTTACACCTGGGTGTGTGGCATTTTGTTGACCTGGCTACCCCCACTTTGGATAGGTTTTCCACAGCAAGCGCCTATTGTTCCTCGGAAGCCGTTTTTGCCTCAGTGTTCTCCGGGTTGTGTTCTTTGGGGTTGAACTCCTGCTAGCAAAACCGCCGGGTTGAGGGAAGGGTTCAGACTTTGCCTGGGCCCTGTGGTCTCTTCCAGGTCAGTGTATGGCATTTCCTTCCCCTTGCCACAGGCACCTGGGAGCATGTCTGCACGTGGAGAAAGACTTTTCCGTGGGAAGCCGGTTTTTGTCAAACGGGTCCCAGTGCTCTGCTCCTCTCTTTTCACTCCTGCTGCCAGAAGCCCAGGGAGGATGGGAGGGCTTAGAACATGGCTGGGCACTGTGGTTTCTTCCAGAGAAGTGGAGGGCATTTGCATTACCTTGCCACAACCACTTGGGATAGGGTCTGCACCTCAGGAAATCTGTTTCCGTGGGAAGCCGGCTTTTTGCAAAGGGGTCTCTCGGCCCAGGGCCTCGGGTGTCCCTCCGGCTCCCCAAAGCACAGGGACGATGTGAGGGGCTTAGACCATGGCTGGGCAATGTTGTTTCTTACACCTGGGTGTGTGGCATTTTGTTGAGGTGGCTACCCCCACTTGGGATAGGTTTTCCACAGCAAGCACCTCTTGTTCGTCGGAAGCCGTTTTTACCCCAGGGGTCTCCGGGCTGTGTTCGTTGGGCTTGAACTCCTGCTAGCAAAACCGCCGGCTTGAGGGAAGGGTTCTGACTGTGCCTGGGCCCTGTGGTCTCTTCCAGGTCAGTGTATGGCATTTCCTTCCCCTTGCCACAGGCACCTGGGAGCATGTCTGCACGTGGAGAAAGACTTTCCCGTGGGAAGCCGGTTTTTGTCAAACGGGTCCCAGGGTTCTGCTCCTCTCTTTTCACTCCTGCTGCCAGAAGCCCAGGGAGAATGGGAGGGCTGAGAACATGCCTGGGCACTGTGGTTTCTTCCAGAGAAGTGGAGGGCATTGGCTTTACCTTGCCACAACCACTTGGGATAGGGTCTGCACCTCAGGAAAACAGTTTCCGTGGGAAGCCGGCTTTTTGCAAAGGGGTCTCAGGGCCGTGGGCCTCGGCTGTCCCTCCGGCTCCCCAAAGCACAGGGACGAGGTGAGGGGATTAGACCATGCCTGGGCAATGTTGTTTCTTACACCTGGGTGTGTGGCATTTTGCTGACCTGGCTACCCCCACTTGGGATAGGTTTTCCACAGCAAGCGCCTATTGATCGTCGGAAGCCGTTTTTGCCCCAGGGGTCTCCGGGCTCTGTTCGTTGGGGTTGAACCCCTGCTAGCAAAACCGCCGGGTTGAGGGAAGGGTTCAGACTGTGCCTGGGCCCTGTGGTCTCTTCCAGGTCAGTGTATGGCATTTCCTTCCCCTTACCACAGGCACCTGGGAGCATGTCTGCACGTGGAGAAAGACTTTCCCGTGGGAAGCCGGTTTTTGTCAAACTGGTCCCAGTGCTCTGCTCCTCTCTTTTCACTCCTGCTGCCAGAAGCCCAGGGAGGATGGGAGGGCTTAGAACATACCTGGGCACTGTGGTTTCTTCCAGAGAAGTGGAGGGCATTTGCTTTACCTTGCCACAACCTCTTTGGATAGGGTCTGCACCTCAGGAAATCTGTTTCCGTGGGAAGCCGGCTTTTTGCGAAGGGGTCTCAGGGACGTGGGCCTCGGGTGTCCCTCCGGCTCCCCAAAGCACAGGGACGAGGTGAGGGGCTTAGACCATGCCTGGACAATGTTGTTTCTTACACCTGGGTGTGTGGCATTTTGTTGAGCTGGCTACCCCCACTTGCGATAGGTGTTCCACAGCAAGCACCTATTGTTCGTCGGAAGCCGTTTTTGCCCCAGGGGTCTCCGGGCTGTGTTCGTTGGGCTTGAACTCCTGCTAGCAAAACCGCCGGGTTGAGGGAAGGGTTCAGACTGTGCCTGGGCCCTGTGGTCTCTTCCAGGTCAGTGTATGGCATTTCCTTCCCCTTGCCACAGGCACCTGGGAGCATGTCTGCACGTGGAGAAAGACTTTCCCGTGGGAAGCCGGTTTTTGTCAAACGGGTCCCAGTGCTCTGCTCCTCTCTTTTCACTCCTGCTGCCAGAAGCCCAGGGAGGATGGGAGGGCTTAGAACATGGCTGGGCACTGTGGTTTCTTCCAGAGAAGTGGAGGGCATTTGCATTACCTTGCCACAACCACTTGTGAGAGGGTCTGCACCTAAGGAAAACTGTTTCCGTGGGAAGCCGGCTTTTTGCAAAGAGGTCTCTGGGCCGAGGGCCTCAGGTGTCCCTCTGGCTCCCCAAAGCACAGGGACGAGGTGAGGGGCTTAGACCATGCCTGGGCAATGTTGTTTCTTACACCTGGGTGTGTGGCATTTTGTTGACCTGGCTACCCCCACTTTGGATAGGTTTTCCACAGCAAGCGCCTATTGTTCCTCGGAAGCCGTTTTTGCCTCAGTGTTCTCCGGGTTGTGTTCTTTGGGGTTGAACTCCTGCTAGCAAAACCGCCGGGTTGAGGGAAGGGTTCAGACTTTGCCTGGGCCCTGTGGTCTCTTCCAGGTCAGTGTATGGCATTTCCTTCCCCTTGCCACAGGCACCTGGGAGCATGTCTGCACGTGGAGAAAGACTTTTCCGTGGGAAGCCGGTTTTTGTCAAACGGGTCCCAGTGCTCTGCTCCTCTCTTTTCACTCCTGCTGCCAGAAGCCCAGGGAGGATGGGAGGGCTTAGAACATGGCTGGGCACTGTGGTTTCTTCCAGAGAAGTGGAGGGCATTTGCATTACCTTGCCACAACCACTTGGGATAGGGTCTGCACCTCAGGAAATCTGTTTCCGTGGGAAGCCGGCTTTTTGCAAAGGGGTCTCTGGGCCCAGGGCCTCGGGTGTCCCTCCGGCTCCCCAAAGCACAGGGACGATGTGAGGGGCTTAGACCATGGCTGGGCAATGTTGTTTCTTACACCTGGGTGTGTGGCATTTTGTTGAGGTGGCTACCCCCACTTGGGATAGGTTTTCCACAGCAAGCACCTCTTGTTCGTCGGAAGCCGTTTTTACCCCAGGGGTCTCCGGGCTGTGTTCGTTGGGCTTGAACTCCTGCTAGCAAAACCGCCGGCTTGAGGGAAGGGTTCTGACTGTGCCTGGGCCCTGTGGTCTCTTCCAGGTCAGTGTATGGCATTTCCTTCCCCTTGCCACAGGCACCTGGGAGCATGTCTGCACGTGGAGAAAGACTTTCCCGTGGGAAGCCGGTTTTTGTCAAACGGGTCCCAGTGCTCTGCTCCTCTCTTTTCACTCCTGCTGCTAGAAGCCCATGGAGGATGGGAGGGCTTAGAACATGGCTGGGCACTGTGGTTTCTTCCAGAGAAGTGGAGGGCATTGGCTTTACCTTGCCACAACCACTTGTGAGAGGGTCTGCACCTCAGGAAAACTGTTTCCGTGGGAAGCCTGCTTTTTGCAAAGGGGTCTCAGGGCCGTGGGCCTCGGGTGTCCCTCCGGCTCCCCAAAGCACAGGGACGAGGTGAGGGGCTTAGACCATGCCTGGGCAATGTTGTTTCTTACACCTGGGTGTGTGGCATTTTGTTGAGCTGGCTACCCCCACTTGGGATAGGTGTTCCACAGCAAGCACCTATTGTTCGTCGGAAGCCGTTTTTGCCCCAGGGGTCTCTGGGCTGTGTTCGTTGGGCTTGAACTCCTGCTAGCAAAACCGCCGGGTTGAGGGAAGGGTTCAGACTGTGCCTGGGCCCTGTGGTCTCTTCCAGGTCAGTGTATGGCATTTCCTTCCCCTTGCCACAGGCACCTGGGAGCATGTCTGCACGTGGAGAAAGACTTTCCCGTGGGAAGCCGGTTTTTGTCAAACGGGTCCCAGGGTTCTGCTCCTCTCTTTTCACTCCTGTTGCCAGAAGCCCAGGGAGAATGGGAGGGCTTAGAACATGCCTGGGCACTGTGGTTTCTTCCAGAGAAGTGGAGGGCATTGGCTTTACCTTGCCACAACCACTTGGGATAGGGTCTGCACCTCAGGAAAACAGTTTCCGTGGGAAGCCGGCTTTTTGCAAAGGGGTCTCAGGGCCGTGGGCCTCGGCTGTCCCTCCGGCTCCCCAAAGCACAGGGACGAGGTGAGGGGATTAGACCATGCCTGGGCAATGTTGTTTCTTACACCTGGGTGTGTGGCATTTTGCTGACCTGGCTACCCCCACTTGGGATAGGTTTTCCACAGCAAGCGCCTATTGATCGTCGGAAGCCGTTTTTGCCCCAGGGGTCTCCGGGCTCTGTTCGTTGGGGTTGAACCCCTGCTAGCAAAACCGCCGGGTTGAGGGAAGGGTTCAGACTGTGCCTGGGCCCTGTGGTCTCTTCCAGGTCAGTGTATGGCATTTCCTTCCCCTTACCACAGGCACCTGGGAGCATGTCTGCACGTGGAGAAAGACTTTCCCGTGGGAAGCCGGTTTTTGTCAAACTGGTCCCAGTGCTCTGCTCCTCTCTTTTCACTCCTGCTGCCAGAAGCCCAGGGAGGATGGGAGGGCTTAGAACATACCTGGGCACTGTGGTTTCTTCCAGAGAAGTGGAGGGCATTTGCTTTACCTTGCCACAACCTCTTTGGATAGGGTCTGCACCTCAGGAAATCTGTTTCCGTGGGAAGCCGGCTTTTTGCGAAGGGGTCTCAGGGACGTGGGCCTCGGGTGTCCCTCCGGCTCCCCAAAGCACAGGGACGAGGTGAGGGGCTTAGACCATGCCTGGGCAATGTTGTTTCTTACACCTGGGTGTGTGGCATTTTGTTGAGCTGGCTACCCCCACTTGCGATAGGTGTTCCACAGCAAGCACCTATTGTTCGTCGGAAGCCGTTTTTGCCCCAGGGGTCTCCGGGCTGTGTTCGTTGGGCTTGAACTCCTGCTAGCAAAACCGCCGGGTTGAGGGAAGGGTTCAGACTGTGCCTGGGCCCTGTGGTCTCTTCCAGGTCAGTGTATGGCATTTCCTTCCCCTTGCCACAGGCACCTGGGAGCATGTCTGCACGTGGAGAAAGACTTTTCCGTGGGAAGCCGTTTTTTGTCAAACGGGTCCCAGTGCTCTGCTCCTCTCTTTTCACTCCTGCTGCCAGAAGCCCAGGGAGGATGGGAGGGCTTAGAACATGGCTGGGCACTGTGGTTTCTTCCAGAGAAGTGGAGGGCATTTGCATTACCTTGCCACAACCACTTGGGATAGGGTCTGCACCTCAGGAAATCTGTTTCCGTGGGAAGCCGGCTTTTTGCAAAGGGGTCTCTGGGCCCAGGGCCTCGGGTGTCCCTCCGGCTCCCCAAAGCACAGGGACGAGGTGAGGGCCTTAGACCGTGCCTGGGCAATGTTGTTTCTTACACCTGGGTGTGTGGCATAGTTTACCTGGCTACCCCCACTCGGATAGGTGTTCCACAGCAAGCACCTATTGTTCGTCGGAAGCCGTTTTTGCCCCAGGGGTCTCCGGGCTGTGTTCCTTGGGGTTGAACTCCTGCTAGCAAAACCGCCGGGTTGAGGGAAGGGTTCAGACTGTACCTGGGCCCTGTGGTCTCTTCCAGGTCAGTGTATGGCATTTCCTTCCCCTTGCCACAGGCACCTGGGAGCATGTCTGCACGTGGAGAAAGACTTTCCCGTGGGAAGCCGGTTTTTGTCCAACGGGTCCCAGTGCTCTGCTCCTCTCTTTTCACTCCTGCTGCCAGAAGCCCAGGGAGGATGGGAGGGCTTAGAACATGGCTGGGCACTGTGGTTTCTTCCAGAGAAGTGGAGGGCATTTGCTTTACCTTGCCACAACCACTTGTGAGAGGGTCTGCACCTCAGGAAAACTGTTCCCGTGGGAAGCCTGCTTTTTGCAAAGGGGTCTCTGGGCCCAGGGACTCGGGTGTCCCTCCGGCTCCCCAAAGCACAGGGACGAGGTGAGGGGCTTAGACCATGCCTGGGCAATGTTGTTTCTTACACCTGGGTGTGTGGCATAGTTTACCTGGCTACCCCCACTTGGGATAGGTGTTCCACAGCAAGCACCTATTGTTCGTCGGAAGCCGTTTTTGCCCCAGGGGTCTCCGGGCTGTGTTCGTTGGGCTTGAACTCCTGCTAGCAAAACCGCCGGGTTGAGGGAAGGGTTCAGACTGTGCCTGGGCCCTGTGGTCTCTTCCAGGTCAGTGTATGGCATTTCCTTCCCCTTGCCACAGGCACCTGGGAGCATGTCTGCACGTGGAGAAGGACTTTTCCGTGGGAAGCCGGTTTTTGTCAAACGGGTCCCAGTGCTCTGCTCCTCTCTTTTCACTCCTGCTGCCAGAAGCCCAGGGAGGATGGGAGGGCTTAGAACATGGCTGGGCACTGTGGTTTCTTCCAGAGAAGTGGAGGGCATTTGCATTACCTTGCCACAACCACTTGGGATAGGGTCTGCACCTAAGGAAAACTGTTTCCGTGGGAAGCCGGCTTTTTGCAAAGAGGTCTCTGGGCCGAGGGCCTCAGGTGTCCCTCTGGCTCCCCAAAGCACAGGGACGAGGTGAGGGGCTTAGACCATGCCTGGGCAATGTTGTTTCTTACACCTGGGTGTGTGGCATTTTGTTGACCTGGCTACCCCCACTTTGGATAGGTTTTCCACAGCAAGCGCCTATTGTTCCTCGGAAGCCGTTTTTGCCTCAGTGTTCTCCGGGTTGTGTTCTTTGGGGTTGAACTCCTGCTAGCAAAACCGCCGGGTTGAGGGAAGGGTTCAGACTTTGCCTGGGCCCTGTGGTCTCTTCCAGGTCAGTGTATGGCATTTCCTTCCCCTTGCCACAGGCACCTGGGAGCATGTCTGCACGTGGAGAAAGACTTTTCCGTGGGAAGCCGGTTTTTGTCAAACGGGTCCCAGTGCTCTGCTCCTCTCTTTTCACTCCTGCTGCCAGAAGCCCAGGGAGGATGGGAGGGCTTAGAACATGGCTGGGCACTGTGGTTTCTTCCAGAGAAGTGGAGGGCATTTGCATTACCTTGCCACAACCACTTGGGATAGGGTCTGCACCTCAGGAAATCTGTTTCCGTGGGAAGCCGGCTTTTTGCAAAGGGGTCTCTGGGCCCAGGGCCTCGGGTGTCCCTCCGGCTCCCCAAAGCACAGGGACGATGTGAGGGGCTTAGACCATGGCTGGGCAATGTTGTTTCTTACACCTGGGTGTGTGGCATTTTGTTGAGGTGGCTACCCCCACTTGGGATAGGTTTTCCACAGCAAGCACCTCTTGTTCGTCGGAAGCCGTTTTTACCCCAGGGGTCTCCGGGCTGTGTTCGTTGGGCTTGAACTCCTGCTAGCAAAACCGCCGGCTTGAGGGAAGGGTTCTGACTGTGCCTGGGCCCTGTGGTCTCTTCCAGGTCAGTGTATGGCATTTCCTTCCCCTTGCCACAGGCACCTGGGAGCATGTCTGCACGTGGAGAAAGACTTTCCCGTGGGAAGCCGGTTTTTGTCAAACGGGTCCCAGTGCTCTGCTCCTCTCTTTTCACTCCTGCTGCTAGAAGCCCATGGAGGATGGGACGGCTTAGAACATGGCTGGGCACTGTGGTTTCTTCCAGAGAAGTGGAGGGCATTTGCTTTACCTTGCCACAACCACTTGGGATAGGGTCTGCACCTCAGGAAAACTGTTTCCGTGGGAAGCCGGCTTTTTGCAAAGGGGTCTCAGGGCCGTGGGCCTCGGGTGTCCCTCCGGCTCCCCAAAGCACAGGGACGAGGTGAGGGGCTTAGACCATGCCTGGGCAATGTTGTTTCTTACACCTGGGTGTGTGGCATTTTTTGAGCTGGCTACCCCCACTTGGGATAGGTGTTCCACAGCAAGCACCTCTTGTTCGTCGGAAGCCGTTTTTGCCCCAGGGGTCTCCGGGCTGTGTTCGTTGGGCTTGAACTCCTGCTAGCAAAACCGCCGGGTTGAGGGAAGGGTTCAGACTGTGCCTGGGCCCTGTGGTCTCTTCCAGGTCAGTGTATGGCATTTCCTTCCCCTTGCCACAGGCACCTGGGAGCATGTCTGCACGTGGAGAAAGACTTTCCCGTGGGAAGCCGTTTTTTGTCAAACGTGTCCCAGTGCTCATCTCCTCTCTTTTCACTCCTGCTGCCAGAAGCCTAGGGAGGATGGGACGGCTTAGAACATGGCTGGGCACTGGGGTTTCTTCCAGAGAAGTGGAGGGCATTGGCTTTACCTTGCCACAACCACTTGTGAGAGGGTCTGCACCTCAGGAAAACTGTTTCCGTGGGAAGCCGGCTTTTTGCAAAGCGGTCTCAGGGCCGGGAGCCTCGGGTGTCCCTCCGGCTCCCCAAAGCACAGGGACGAGGTGAGGGGCTTAGACCATGGCTGGGCAATGTTGTTTCTTACACCTGGGTGTGTGGCATTTTGTTGAGCTGGCTACCCCCACTTGGGATAGGTGTTCCACAGCAAGCACTATTGTTCGTCGGAAGCCGTTTTTGCCCCAGGGGTCTCCGGGCTGTGTTCGTTGGGCTTGAACTCCTGCTAGCAAAACCGCCGGGTTGAGGGAAGGGTTCAGACTGTGCCTGGGCCCTGTGGTCTCTTCCAGGTCAGTGTATGGCATTTCCTTCCCCTTGCCACAGGCACCTGGGAGCATGTCTGCACGTGGAGAAAGACTTTCCCGTGGGAAGCCGGTTTTTGTCCAACGGGTCCCAGTGCTCTGCTCCTCTCTTTTCACTCCTGTTGCCAGAAGCCCAGGGAGGATGGGAGGGCTTAGAACATACCTGGGCACTGTGGTTTCTTCCAGAGAAGTGGAGGGCATTTGCTTTACCTTGCCAGAACCACTTGGGATAGGGTCTGCACCTCAGGAAAACTGTTTCCCTGGGAAGCCGGCTTTTTGCAAAGGGGTCTCAGGGCCGTGGGCCTCGGGTGTCCCTCCAGCTCCCCAAAGCACAGGGACGAGTTGAGGGGCTTAGACCATGCCTGGGCAATGTTGTTTCTTACACCTGGGTGTGTGGCATTTTGTTGAGCTGGCTACCCCCACTTGGGATAGGTGTTCCACAGCAAGCACCTATTGTTCGTCGGAAGCCGTTTTTGCCCCAGGGGTCTCCGGGCTGTGTTAGTTGATGTTGAACTCCTGCTAGCAAAACCGCCGCGTTGAGGGAAGGGTTCAGACTGTGCCTGGGCCCTGTGGTCTCTTCCAGGTCAGTGTATGGCATTTCCTTCTCCTTGCCACAGGCACCTGGGAGCATGTCTGCACGTGGAGAAAGACTTTCCCGTGGGAAGCCGGTTTTTGTCAAACGGGTCCCAGTGCTCTGCTCCTCTCTTTTCACTCCTGCTGCCAGAAGCCCAGGGAGGATGGGAGGGCTTAGAACATGGCTGGGCACTGTGGTTTCTTCCAGAGAAGTGAAGGGCATTGGCTTTACCTTGCCACAACCACTTGTGAGAGGGTCTGCACCTCAGGAAAACTGTTTCCGTGGGAAGCCTGCTTTTTGCAAAGGGGTCTCAGGGCCGTGGGCCTCGGCTGTCCCTCCGGCTCCCCAAAGCACAGGGACGAGGTGAGGGGCTTAGACCATGCCTGGGCAATGTTGTTTCTCACACCTGGGTGTGTGGCATTTTGTTGAGCTGGCTACCCCCACTTGGGATAGGTGTTCCACAGCAAGCACCTATTGTTCGTCGGAAGCCGTTTTTGCCCCAGGGGTCTCTGGGCTGTGTTCGTTGGGCTTGAACTCCTGCTAGCAAAACCGCCGGGTTGAGGGAAGGGTTCAGACTGTGCCTGGGCCCTGTGGTCTCTTCCAGGTCAGTGTATGGCATTTCCTTCCCCTTGCCACAGGCACCTGGGAGCATGTCTGCACGTGGAGAAAGACTTTCCCGTGGGAAGCCGGTTTTTGTCAAACGGGTCCCAGGGTTCTGCTCCTCTCTTTTCACTCCTGCTGCCAGAAGCCCAGGGAGAATGGGAGGGCTTAGAACATGCCTGGGCACTGTGGTTTCTTCCAGAGAAGTGGAGGGCATTGGCTTTACCTTGCCACAACCACTTGGGATAGGGTCTGCACCTCAGGAAAACAGTTTCCGTGGGAAGCCGGCTTTTTGCAAAGGGGTCTCAGGGCCGTGGGCCTCGGCTGTCCCTCCGGCTCCCCAAAGCACAGGGACGAGGTGAGGGGATTAGACCATGCCTGGGCAATGTTGTTTCTTACACCTGGGTGTGTGGCATTTTGCTGACCTGGCTACCCCCACATGGGATAGGTTTTCCACAGCAAGAGCCTTTTGTTTGTCGGAAGCCGTTTTTGCCCCAGGGGTCTCCGGGCTCTGTTCGTTGGGGTTGAACCCCTGCTAGCAAAACCGCCGGGTTGAGGGAAGGGTTCAGACTGTGCCTGGGCCCTGTGGTCTCTTCCAGGTCAGTGTATGGCATTTCCTTCCCCTTACCACAGGCACCTGGGAGCATGTCTGCACGTGGAGAAAGACTTTCCCGTGGGAAGCCGGTTTTTGTCAAACTGGTCCCAGTGCTCTGCTCCTCTCTTTTCACTCCTGCTGCCAGAAGCCCAGGGAGGATGGGAGGGCTTAGAACATACCTGGGCACTGTGGTTTCTTCCAGAGAAGTGGAGGGCATTTGCTTTACCTTGCCACAACCTCTTTGGATAGGGTCTGCACCTCAGGAAATCTGTTTCCGTGGGAAGCCGGCTTTTTGCAAAGGGGTCTCAGGGACGTGGGCCTCGGGTGTCCCTCCGGCTCCCCAAAGCACAGGGACGAGGTGAGGGGCTTAGACCATGCCTGGGCAATGTTGTTTCTTACACCTGGGTGTGTGGCATTTTGTTGAGCTGGCTACCCCCACTTGCGATAGGTGTTCCACAGCAAGCACCTATTGTTCGTCGGAAGCCGTTTTTGCCCCAGGGGTCTCCGGGCTGTGTTCGTTGGGCTTGAACTCCTGCTAGCAAAACCGCCGGGTTGAGGGAAGGGTTCAGACTGTGCCTGGGCCCTGTGGTCTCTTCCAGGTCAGTGTATGGCATTTCCTTCCCCTTGCCACAGGCACCTGGGAGCATGTCTGCACGTGGAGAAAGACTTTCCCGTGGGAAGCCGGTTTTTGTCAAACGGGTCCCAGTGCTCTGCTCCTCTCTTTTCACTCCTGCTGCCAGAAGCCCAGGGAGGATGAGAGGGCTTAGAACATGGCTGGGCACTGTGGTTTCTTCCAGAGAAGTGGAGGGCATTGGCTTTACCTTGCCACAACCACTTGTGAGAGGGTCTGCACCTCAGGAAAACTGTTTCCGTGGGAAGCCGGCTTTTTGCAAAGGGGTCTCAGGGCCGTGGGCCTCGGGTGTCCCTCAGGCTCCCCAAAGCACAGGGACGAGGTGAGGGGATTAGACCATGCCTGGGCAATGTTGTTTCTTACACCTGGGTGTGTGGCATTTTGTTGAGCTGGCTACCCCCACTTGGGATAGGTGTTCCACAGCAAGCACCTATTGTTCGTCGGAAGCCGTTTTTGCCCCAGGGGTCTCCGGGCTGTGTTCCTTGGGCTTGAACTCCTGCTAGCAAAACCGCCGGGTTGAGGGAAGGGTTCAGACTGTGCCTGGGCCCTGTGGTCTCTTCCAGGTCAGTGTATGGCATTTCCTTCCCCTTGCCACAGGCACCTGTGAACATGTCTGCACGTGGAGAAAGACTTTCCCGTCGGAAGCCAGTTTTGTCAAACGGGTCCCAGTGCTCTGCTCCTCTCTTTTCACTCCTGCCGCCAGAAGCCCAGGGAGAATGGGAGGGCCTAGAACATGGCTTGGCACTGTGGTTTCTTCCAGAGAAGAGGAGGGCATTTGCTTTACCTTGCCACAACCACTTGTGAGAGGGTCTGCACCTCAGGAAAACTGTTTCCGTGGGAAGCCGGCTTTTTGCAAAGGGGTCTCAGGGCCGTGGGCCTCGGGTGTCCCTCCGGCTCCCCAAAGCACAGGGACGAGGTGAGGGGCTTAGACCATGGCTGGACAATGTTGTTTCTTACACCTGGGTGTGTGGCATTTTGTTGAGCTGGCTACCCCCACTTGGGATAGGTGTTCCACAGCAAGCACCTATTGTTCGTCGGAAGCCGTTTTTGCCCCAGGGGTCTCCGGGCTGTGTTCGTTGGGGTTGAACTCCTGCTAGCAAAACCGCCGGGTTGAGGGAAGGGTTCAGACTGTGCCTGGGCCCTGTGGTCTCTTCCAGGTCAGTGTATGGCATTTCCTTCCCCTTGCCACAGGCACCTGGGAGCATGTCTGCACGTGGAGAAAGACTTTCCCGTGGGAAGCCGGTTTTTGTCAAACGGGTCCCAGGGTTCTGCTCCTCTCTTTTCACTCCTGCTGCCAGAAGCCCAGGGAGAATGGGAGGGCTTAGAACATGCCTGGGCACTGTGGTTTCTTCAAGAGAAGTGGAGGGCATTGGCTTTACCTTGCCACAACCACTTGGGATAGGGTCTGCACCTCAGGAAAACAGTTTCCGTGGGAAGCCGGCTTTTTGCAAAGGGGTCTCAGGGCCGTGGGCCTCGGCTGTCCCTCCGGCTCCCCAAAGCACAGGGACGAGGTGAGGGGATTAGACCATGCCTGGGCAATGTTGTTTCTTACACCTGGGTGTGTGGCATTTTGCTGACCTGGCTACCCCCACTTGGGATAGGTGTTCCACAGCAAGCACCTATTGTTCGTCGGAAGCCGTTTTTGCCCCAGGGGTCTCCGGGCTGTGTTCGTTGGGGTTGAACCCCTGCTAGCAAAACCGCCGGGTTGAGGGAAGGGTTCAGACTGTGCCTGGGCCCTGTGGTCTCTTCCAGGTCAGTGTATGGCATTTCCTTCCCCTTGCCACAGGCACCTGGGAGCATGTCTGCACGTGGAGAAAGACTTTCCCGTGGGAAGCCGGTTTTTGTCAAACGGGTCCCAGTGCTCTGCTCCTCTCTTTTCACTCCTGCTGCCAGAAGCCCAGGGAGGATGGGAGGGCTTAGAACATGGCTGGGCACTGTGGTTTCTTCCAGAGAAGTGGAGGGCATTGGCTTTACCTTGCCACAACCACTTGTGAGAGGGTCTGCACCTCAGGAAAACTGTTTCCGAGGGAAGCCGGCTTTTTGCAAAGGGGTCTCAGGGCCGTGAGCCTCGGGTGTCCCTCCGGCTCCCCAAAGCACAGGGACGACGTGAGGGGCTTAGACCATGCCTGGGCAATGTTGTTTCTTACACCTGGGTGTGTGGCATTTTGTTGAGCTGGCTACCCCCACTTGGGATAGGTGTTCCACAGCAAGCACCTATTGTTCGTCGGAAGCTGTTTTTGCCCCAGGGGTCTCCGGGCTGTGTTCGTTGGGCTTGAACTCCTGCTAGCAAAAACGCCCGGTTGAGGGAAGGGTTCAGACTGTGCCTGGGCCCTGTGGTCTCTTCCAGGTCAGTGTATGGCATTTCCTTCCCCTTGCCACAGGCACCTGGGAGCATGTCTGCACGTGGAGAAATACTTTACCGTGGGAAGCTGGTTTTTGTCCAACGGGTCCCAGTGCTCTGCTCCTCTCTTTTCTCTCCTGCCGCCAGAAGCCCAGGGAGGATGGGAGGGCTTAGAACATGGCTGGGCACTGTGGTCTCTTCCAGAGAAATGGAGGGCATTTGCTTTACCTTGCCACAACCACTTGTGAGAGGGTCTGCACCTCAGGAAAACTCTTTCCGTGGGAAGCCGGCTTTTTGTAAAGGGGTCTCAGGGCCGTGGGCCTCGGCTGTCCCTCCGGCTCCCCAAAGCACAGGGACGAGGTGACGGGCTTAGACCATGGCTGGACAATGTTGTTTCTTACACCTGGGTGTGTGGCATTTTGTTGAGCTGGCTACCCCCACTTGGGATAGGTGTTCCACTGCAAGCACCTATTGTTCTTCGGAAGCCGTTTTTGCCCCAGGGGTCTCCGGGCTGTGTTCCTTGGGGTTGAACTCCTGCTAGCAAAACCGCCGTGTTGAGGGAAGGGTTCAGACTGTGCCTGGGCCCTGTGGTCTCTTCCAGGTCAGTGTATGGCATTTCCTTCCCCTTGCCACAGGCACCTGGGAGCATGTCTGCACGTGGAGAAAGACTTTCCCGTGGGAAGCCGGTTTTTGTCAAACGGGTCCCAGTGCTCTGCTCCTCTCTTTTCACTCCTGCTGCCAGAAGCCCAGGGAGAATGGGAGGGCTTAGAACATGCCTGGGCACTGTGGTTTCTTCCAGGGAAGTGGAGGGCATTTGCTTTACCTTGCCACAACCATTTGGGATAGGGTCTGCACCTCAGGAAATCTGTTTCCGTGGGAAGCCTGCTTTTTGCAAAGTGGTCTCTGGGCCCAGGGCCTCGGGTGTCCCTCCGGCTCCCCAAAGCACAGGGACGAGGTGAGGGGCTTAGACCATGCCTGGGCAATGTTGTTTCTTACACCTGGGTGTGTGGCATAGTTTACCTGGCTACCCCCACTTGGGATAGGTGTTCCACAGCAAGCACCTATTGTTCGTCGGAAGCCGTTTTTGCCCCAGGGGTCTCCGGGCTGTGTTCGTTGGGGTTGAACTCCTGCTAGCAAAACCGCCGGGTTGAGGGAAGGGTTCAGAGAGTTCCTGGGCCCTGTGGTCTCTTCCAGGTCAGTGTATGGCATTTCCTTCCCCTTGCCACAGGCACCTGGGAGCATGTCTGCACGTGGAGAAAGACTTTCCCGTGGGAAGCCGGTTTTTGTCAAACGGGTCCCAGTGCTCTGCTCCTCTCTTTTCACTCCTCCTCCCAGAAGCCCAGGGAGGATGGGAGGGCTTAGAACATGGCTGGGCACTGTGGTTTCTTCCAGAGAAGTGGAGGGCATTTGCTTTACCTTGCCACAACCACTTGGGATAGGGTCTGCACCTCAGGAAAACTGCTTCCGTGGGAAGCCTGCTTTTTGCAAAGGGGTCTCAGGGCCGTGGGCCTCGGCTGTCCCTCCGGCTCCCCAAAGCACAGGGACGAGGTGAGGGGCTTAGACCATGCCTGGGCAATGTTGTTTCTTACACCTGGGTGTGTGGCATAGTTTACCTGGCTACCCCCACTTGGGATAGGTGTTCCACAGCAAGCACCTATTGTTCGTCGGAAGCCGTTTTTGCCCCAGGGGTCTCCGGGCTGTGTTCCTTGGGGTTGAACTCCTGCTAGCAAAACCGCCGGGATGAGGGAAGGGATCAGACTGTGCCTGGGCCCTGTGGTCTCTTCCAGGTCAGTGTATGGCATTTCCTTCCCCTTGCCTCAGGCACCTGGGAGCATGTCTGCACGTGGAGAAAGACTTTCCCGTGGGAAGCCGGTTTTTGGCAAACGGGTCCCAGTGCTCTGCTCCTCTCTTTTCACTCCTGCTGCCAGAAGCCCAGGGAGGATGGGAGGGCTTAGAACATGGCTGGGCTCTGTGGTTTCTTCCAGAGAAGTGGAGGGCATTTGCTTTACCTTGCCGCAACCCCTTGTGAGAGGGTCTGCACCTCAGGAAAACTGTTTCCGTGCGAAGCCGGCTTTTTGCAAAGGGGTCTCAGGGCCGTGGGCCTCGGGTGTCCCTCCGGCTCCCCAAAGCACAGGGACGAGGTGAGGGGCTTAGACCATGCCTGGGCAATGTTGTTTCTTCCACCTGGGTGTGTGGCATAGTTTACCTGGCTACCCCCACTTGGGATAGGTGTTCCACAGCAAGCACCTATTGTTCGTCAGAAGCCGTTTTTGCCCCAGGGGTCTCCGGGCTGTGTTCGTTGGGGTTGAACTCCTGCTAGCAAAACCGCCAGGTTGAGGGAAGGGTTCAGAGAGTGCCTGGGCCCTGTGGTCTCTTCTAGGTCAGTGTATGGCATTTCCTTCCCCTTGCCACAGGACCTGGGAGCTTGTCTGCACGTGGAGAAAGACTTTCCCGTGGGAAGCCGGTTTTTGTCAAACGGGTCCCAGTGCTCTGTTCCTCTCTTTTCACTCCTGCTGCCAGAAGCCCATGGAGGATGGGAGGGCTTAGAACATGGCTGGGCACTGTGGTTTCTTCCAGAGAAGTGGAGGGCATTTGCTTTACCTTGCCACAACCACTTGTGAGAGGGTCTGCACCTCAGGAAAACTGTTCCCGTGGGAAGCCTGCTTTTTGCAAAGGGGTCTCAGGGCCGTGGGCCTCGGCTGTCCCTCCAGCTCCCCAAAGCACAGGGACAAGGTGAGGGGCTTAGACCATGCCTGGGCAATGTTGTTTCTTACACCTGGGTGTGTGGCATTTTGTTGAGCTGGCTACTCCCACTTGGGATAGGTTTTCCACAGCAAGCGCCTATTGTTCGTCGGAAGCCGTTTTTCCCCAGGGGTCTCCGGGCTGTGTTCGTTGGGGTTGAACTCCTGCTAGCAAAACCGCCGGGTTGAGGGAAGTGTTCAGACTGTGCCTGGGCCCTGTGGTCTCTTCCAGGTCAGTGTATGGCATTTCCTTCCCCTTGCCACAGGCACCTGGGAGCATGTCTGCACGTGGAGAAAGACTTTCCCGTGGGAAGCCGGTTTTTGTCAAACGGGTCCCAGTGCTCTGCTCCTCTCTTTTCACTCCTGCTGCCAGAAGCCCAGGGAGGATGGGAGGGCTTAGAACATGCCTGGGCACTGTGGTTTCTTCCAGAGAAGTGGAGGGCATTGGCTTTACCTTGCCACAACCACTTGGGATAGGGTCTGCACCTCAGGAAAACTGTTTCCGAGGGAAGCCGGCTTTTTGCAAAGGGGTCTCAGGGCCGTGGGCCTCGGGTGTCCCTCCGGCTCCCCAAAGCACAGGGACGAGGTGAGGGGCTTAGACCGTGCCTGGGCAATGTTGTTTCTTACACCTGGGTGTGTGGCATAGTTTACCTGGCTACCCCCACTTGGGATAGGTGTTCCACAGCAAGCACCTATTGTTCGTCGGAAGCCGTTTTTGCCCCAGGGGTCTCCGGGCTGTGTTCCTTGGGGTTGAACTCCTGCTAGCAAAACCGCCGGGATGAGGGAAGGGATCAGACTGTGCCTGGGCCCTGTGGTCTCTTCCAGGTCAGTGTATGGCATTTCCTTCCCCTTGCCTCAGGCACCTGGGAGCATGTCTGCACGTGGAGAAAGACTTTCCCGGGGAAGCCGGTTTTTGGCAAACGGGTCCCAGTGCTCTGCTCCTCTCTTTTCACTCCTGCTGCCAGAAGCCCAGGGAGGATGGGAGGGCTTAGAACATGGCTGGGCACTGTGGTTTCTTCCAGGGAAGTGGAGGGCATTTGCTTTACCTTGCCACAACCACTTGGGATAGGGTCTGCACCTCAGGAAATCTGTTTCCGTGGGAAGCCTGCTTTTTGCAAAGGGGTCTCTGGGCCCAGGGCCTCGGGTGTCCCTCCGGCTCCCCAAAGCACAGGGACGAGGTGAGGGGCTTAGACCATGCCTGGGCAATGTTGTTTCTTACACCTGGGTGTGTGGCATAGTTTACCTGGCTACCCCCACTTGGGATAGGTGTTCCACAGCAAGCACCTATTGTTCGTCGGAAGCCGTTTTTGCCCCAGGGGTCTCCGGGCTGTGTTCGTTGGGGTTGAACTCCTGCTAGCAAAACCGCCGGGTTGAGGGAAGGGTTCAGACTGTGCCTGGGCCCTGTGGTCTCTTCCAGGTCAGTGTATGGCATTTCCTTCCCCTTGCCACAGGCACCTGGGAGCATGTCTGCACGTGGAGAAAGACTTTCCCGTGGGAAGCCAGTTTTTGTCAAACGGGTCCCAGTGCTCTGCTCCTCTCTTTTCACTCCTCCTCCCAGAAGCCCAGGGAGGATGGGAGGGCTTAGAACATGGCTGGGCACTGTGGTTTCTTCCAGAGAAGTGGAGGGCATTTGCTTTACCTTGCCACAACCACTTGGGATAGGGTCTGCACCTCAGGAAAACTGCTTCCGTGGGAAGCCGGCTTTTTGCAAAGGGGTCTCAGGGCCGTGGGCCTCGGCTGTCCCTCCGGCTCCCCAAAGCACAGGGACGAGGTGAGGGGCTTAGACCATGCCTGGGCAATGTTGTTTCTTACACCTGGGTGTGTGGCATAGTTTACCTGGCTACCCCCACTTGGGATAGGTGTTCCACAGCAAGCACCTATTGTTCGTCGGAAGCCGTTTTTGCCCCAGGGGTCTCCGGGCTGTGTTCCTTGGGGTTGAACTCCTGCTAGCAAAACCGCCGGGATGAGGGAAGGGATCAGACTGTGCCTGGGCCCTGTGGTCTCTTCCAGGTCAGTGTATGGCATTTCCTTCCCCTTGCCTCAGGCACCTGGGAGCATGTCTGCACGTGGAGAAAGACTTTCCCGTGGGAAGCCGGTTTTTGGCAAACGGGTCCCAGTGCTCTGCTCCTCTCTTTTCACTCCTGCTGCCAGAAGCCCAGGGAGGATGGGAGGGCTTAGAACATGGCTGGGCTCTGTGGTTTCTTCCAGAGAAGTGGAGGGCATTTGCTTTACCTTGCCACAACCACTTGGGATAGGGTCTGCACCTCAGGAAATCTGTTTCCGTGGGAAGCCGGCTTTTTGCAAAGGGGTCTCAGGGACGTGGGCCTCGGGTGTCCCTCCGGCTCCCCAAAGCACAGGGACGAGGTGAGGGGCTTAGACCATGCCTGGGCAATGTTGTTTCTTACACCTGGGTGTGTGGCATTTTGTTGAGCTGGCTACCCCCACTTGCGATAGGTGTTCCACAGCAAGCACCTATTGTTCGTCCGAAGCCGTTTTTGCCCCAGGGGTCTCCGGGCTGTGTTCGTTGGGCTTGAACTCCTGCTAGCAAAACCGCCGGGTTGAGGGAAGGGTTCAGACTGTGCCTGGGCCCTGTGGTCTCTTCCAGGTCAGTGTATGGCATTTCCTTCCCCTTGCCACAGGCACCTGGGAGCATGTCTGCACGTGGAGAAAGACTTTCCCGTGGGAAGCCGGTTTTTGTCAAACGGGTCCCAGTGCTCTGCTCCTCTCTTTTCACTCCTGCTGCCAGAAGCCCAGGGAGGATGGGAGGGCTTAGAACATGGCTGGGCACTGTGGTTTCTTCCAGAGAAGTGGAGGGCATTGGCTTTACCTTGCCACAACCACTTGTGAGAGGGTCTGCACCTCAGGAAAACTGTTTCCGTGGGAAGCCGGCTTTTTGCAAAGGGGTCTCAGGGCCGTGGGCCTCGGGTGTCCCTCAGGCTCCCCAAAGCACAGGGACGAGGTGAGGGGATTAGACCATGCCTGGGCAATGTTGTTTCTTACACCTGGGTGTGTGGCATTTTGTTGAGCTGGCTACCCCCACTTGGGATAGGTGTTCCACAGCAAGCACCTATTGTTCGTCGGAAGCCGTTTTTGCCCCAGGGGTCTCCGGGCTGTGTTCCTTGGGCTTGAACTCCTGCTAGCAAAACCGCCGGGTTGAGGGAAGGGTTCAGACTGTGCCTGGGCCCTGTGGTCTCTTCCAGGTAAGTGTATGGCATTTCCTTCCCCTTGCCACAGGCACCTGTGAACATGTCTGCACGTGGAGAAAGACTTTCCCGTCGGAAGCCAGTTTTGTCAAAC
The DNA here is from genome assembly GCF_024610735.1 of Ursus americanus. Classification (NCBI taxonomy): domain Eukaryota; kingdom Metazoa; phylum Chordata; class Mammalia; order Carnivora; family Ursidae; genus Ursus; species Ursus americanus. The sequence continues at coordinate 483,738 of NC_142146.1, forward strand.
GGGTCCCAGTGCTCTGCTCCTCTCTTTTCACTCCTGCCGCCAGAAGCCCAGGGAGAATGGGAGGGCCTAGAACATGGCTTGGCACTGTGGTTTCTTCCAGAGAAGTGGAGGGCATTTGCTTTACCTTGCCACAACCACTTGTGAGAGGGTCTGCACCTCAGGAAAACTGTTTCCGTGGGAAGCCGGCTTTTTGCAAAGGGGTCTCAGGGCCGTGGGCCTCGGGTGTCCCTCCGGCTCCCCAAAGCACAGGGACGAGGTGAGGGGCTTAGACCATGGCTGGACAATGTTGTTTCTTACACCTGGGTGTGTGGCATTTTGTTGAGCTGGCTACCCCCACTTGGGATAGGTGTTCCACAGCAAGCACCTATTGTTCGTCGGAAGCCGTTTTTGCCCGAGGGGTCTCCGGGCTGTGTTCGTTGGGGTTGAACTCCTGCTAGCAAAACCGCCGGGTTGAGGGAAGGGTTCAGACTGTGCCTGGGCCCTGTGGTCTCTTCCAGGTCAGTGTATGGCATTTCCTTCCCCTTGCCACAGGCACCTGGGAGCATGTCTGCACGTGGAGAAAGACTTTCCCGTGGGAAGCCGGTTTTTGTCAAACGGGTCCCAGGGTTCTGCTCCTCTCTTTTCACTCCTGCTGCCAGAAGCCCAGGGAGGATGGGAGGGCTTAGAACATGCCTGGGCACTGTGGTTTCTTCAAGAGAAGTGGAGGGCATTGGCTTTACCTTGCCACAACCACTTGGGATAGGGTCTGCACCTCAGGAAAACAGTTTCCGTGGGAAGCCGGCTTTTTGCAAAGGGGTCTCAGGGCCGTGGGCCTCGGCTGTCCCTCCGGCTCCCCAAAGCACAGGGACGAGGTGAGGGGATTAGACCATGCCTGGGCAATGTTGTTTCTTACACCTGGGTGTGTGGCATTTTGCTGACCTGGCTACCCCCACTTGGGATAGGTGTTCCACAGCAAGCACCTATTGTTCGTCGGAAGCCGTTTTTGCCCCAGGGGTCTCCGGGCTGTGTTCGTTGGGGTTGAACCCCTGCTAGCAAAACCGCCGGGTTGAGGGAAGGGTTCAGACTGTGCCTGGGCCCTGTGGTCTCTTCCAGGTCAGTGTATGGCATTTCCTTCCCCTTGCCACAGGCACCTGGGAGCATGTCTGCACGTGGAGAAAGACTTTCCCGTGGGAAGCCGGTTTTTGTCAAACGGGTCCCAGTGCTCTGCTCCTCTCTTTTCACTCCTGCTGCCAGAAGCCCAGGGAGGATGGGAGGGCTTAGAACATGGCTGGGCACTGTGGTTTCTTCCAGAGAAGTGGAGGGCTTTGGCTTTACCTTGCCACAACCACTTGTGAGAGGGTCTGCACCTCAGGAAAACTGTTTCCGAGGGAAGCCGGCTTTTTGCAAAGGGGTCTCAGGGCCGTGAGCCTCGGGTGTCCCTCCGGCTCCCCAAAGCACAGGGACGACGTGAGGGGCTTAGACCATGCCTGGGCAATGTTGTTTCTTACACCTGGGTGTGTGGCATTTTGTTGAGCTGGCTACCCCCACTTGGGATAGGTGTTCCACAGCAAGCACCTATTGTTCGTCGGAAGCTGTTTTTGCCACAGGGGTCTCCGGGCTGTGTTCGTTGGGCTTGAACTCCTGCTAGCAAAAACGCCCGGTTGAGGGAAGGGTTCAGACTGTGCCTGGGCCCTGTGGTCTCTTCCAGGTCAGTGTATGGCATTTCCTTCCCCTTGCCACAGGCACCTGGGAGCATGTCTGCACGTGGAGAAAGACTTTACCGTGGGAAGCTGGTTTTTTGTCCAACGGGGTCCCAGTGCTCTGCTCCTCTCTTTTCTCTCCTGCCGCCAGAAGCCCAGGGAGGATGGAGGGCTTAGAACATGGCTGGGCACTGTGGTCTCTTCCAGAGAAATGGGAGGGCATTTGCTTTACCTTGCCACAACCACTTGTGAGAGGGTCTGCACCTCAGGAAAACTCTTTCCGTGGGAAGCCGGCTTTTTGCAAAGGGGTCTCAGGGCCGTGGGCCTCGGCTGTCCCTCCGGCTCCCCAAAGCACAGGGACGAGGTGACGGGCTTAGACCATGGCTGGACAATGTTGTTTCTTACACCTGGGTGGTGTGGCATTTTGTTGAGCTGGCTACCCCCACTTGGGATAGGTGTTCCACTGCAAGCACCTATTGTTCTTCGGAAGCCGTTTTTGCCCCAGGGGTCTCCGGGCTGTGTTCCTTGGGGTTGAACTCCTGCTAGCAAAACCGCCGTGTTGAGGGAAGGGTTCAGACTGTGCCTGGGCCCTGTGGTCTCTTCCAGGTCAGTGTATGGCATTTTCCTTCCCCTTGCCACAGGCACCTGGGAGCATGTCTGCACGTGGAGAAAGACTTTCCCGTGGGAAGCCGGTTTTTTCAAACGGGGTCCCAGTGCTCTGCTCCTCTCTTTTCACTCCTGCTGCCAGAAGCCCAGGGAGAATGGGAGGGCTTAGAACATGCCTGGGCACTGTGGTTTCTTCCAGGGAAGTGGAGGGCATTTGCTTTACCTTGCCACAACCATTTGGGATAGGGTCTGCACCTCAGGAAATCTGTTTCCGTGGGAAGCCTGCTTTTTGCAAAGTGGTCTCTGGGCCCAGGGCCTCGGTGTCCCTCCGGCTCCCCAAAGCACAGGGACGAGGTGAGGGGCTTAGACCATGCCTGGGCAATGTTGTTTCTTACACCTGGGTGTGTGGCATAGTTTACCTGGCTACCCCCACTTGGGATAGGTGTTCCACAGCAAGCACCTATTGTTCGTCGGAAGCCGTTTTTGCCCCAGGGGTCTCCGGGCTGTGTTCGTTGGGGTTGAACTCCTGCTAGCAAAACCGCCGGGTTGAGGGAAGGGTTCAGAGAGTTCCTGGGCCCTGTGGCCTCTTCCAGGTCAGTGTATGGCATTTCCTTCCCCTTGCCACAGGCACCTGGGAGCATGTCTGCACGTGGAGAAAGACTTTCCCGTGGGAAGCCGGTTTTTGTCAAACGGGTCCCAGTGCTCTGCTCCTCTCTTTTCACTCCTCCTCCCAGAAGCCCAGGGAGGATGGGAGGGCTTAGAACATGGCTGGGCACTGTGGTTTCTTCCAGAGAAGTGGAGGGCATTTGCTTTACCTTGCCACAACCACTTGGGATAGGGTCTGCACCTCAGGAAAACTGCTTCCGTGGGAAGCCGGCTTTTTGCAAAGGGGTCTCAGGGCCGTGGGCCTCGGCTGTCCCTCCGGCTCCCCAAAGCACAGGGACGAGGTGAGGGGCTTAGACCATGCCTGGGCAATGTTGTTTCTTACACCTGGGTGTGTGGCATAGTTTACCTGGCTACCCCCACTTGGGATAGGTGTTCCACAGCAAGCACCTATTGTTCGTCGGAAGCCGTTTTTGCCCCAGGGGTCTCCGGGCTGTGTTCCTTGGGGTTGAACTCCTGCTAGCAAAACCGCCGGGATGAGGGAAGGGATCAGACTGTGCCTGGGCCCTGTGGTCTCTTCCAGGTCAGTGTATGGCATTTCCTTCCCCTTGCCTCAGGCACCTGGGAGCATGTCTGCACGTGGAGAAAGACTTTCCCGTGGGAAGCCGGTTTTTGGCAAACGGGTCCCAGTGCTCTGCTCCTCTCTTTTCACTCCTGCTGCCAGAAGCCCAGGGAGGATGGGAGGGCTTAGAACATGGCTGGGCTCTGTGGTTTCTTCCAGAGAAGTGGAGGGCATTTGCTTTACCTTGCCGCAACCCCTTGTGAGAGGGTCTGCACCTCAGGAAAACTGTTTCCGTGCGAAGCCGGCTTTTTGCAAAGGGGTCTCAGGGCCGTGGGCCTCGGGTGTCCCTCCGGCTCCCCAAAGCACAGGGACGAGGTGAGGGGCTTAGACCATGCCTGGGCAATGTTGTTTCTTCCACCTGGGTGTGTGGCATAGTTTACCTGGCTACCCCCACTTGGGATAGGTGTTCCACAGCAAGCACCTATTGTTCGTCAGAAGCCGTTTTTGCCCCAGGGGTCTCCGGGCTGTGTTCGTTGGGGTTGAACTCCTGCTAGCAAAACCGCCAGGTTGAGGGAAGGGTTCAGACTGTGCCTGGGCCCTGTGGTCTCTTCCAGGTCAGTGTATGGCATTTCCTTCCCCTTGCCACAGGCACCTGGGAGCATGTCTGCACGTGGAGAAAGACTTTCCCGTGGGAAGCCGGTTTTTGTCAAACGGGTCCCAGTGCTCTGCTCCTCTCTTTTCACTCCTGCTGCCAGAAGCCCAGGGAGGATGGGAGGGCTTAGAACATGCCTGGGCACTGTGGTTTCTTCCAGAGAAGTGGAGGGCATTGGCTTTACCTTGCCACAACCACTTGGGATAGGGTCTGCACCTCAGGAAAACTGTTTCCGAGGGAAGCCGGCTTTTTGCAAAGGGGTCTCAGGGCCGTGGGCCTCGGGTGTCCCTCCGGCTCCCCAAAGCACAGGGACGAGGTGAGGGGCTTAGACCGTGCCTGGGCAATGTTGTTTCTTACACCTGGGTGTGTGGCATAGTTTACCTGGCTACCCCCCACTTGGGATAGGTGTTCCACAGCAAGCACCTATTGTTCGTCGGAAGCCGTTTTTGCCCCAGGGGTCTCCGGGCTGTGTTCCTTGGGGTTGAACTCCTGCTAGCAAAACCGCCGGGATGAGGGAAGGGATCAGACTGTGCCTGGGCCCTGTGGTCTCTTCCAGGTCAGTGTATGGCATTTCCTTCCCCTTGCCTCAGGCACCTGGGAGCATGTCTGCACGTGGAGAAAGACTTTCCCGGGGAAGCCGGTTTTTGGCAAACGGGTCCCAGTGCTCTGCTCCTCTCTTTTCACTCCTGCTGCCAGAAGCCCAGGGAGGATGGGAGGGCTTAGAACATGGCTGGGCACTGTGGTTTCTTCCAGGGAAGTGGAGGGCATTTGCTTTACCTTGCCACAACCACTTGGGATAGGGTCTGCACCTCAGGAAATCTGTTTCCGTGGGAAGCCTGCTTTTTGCAAAGGGGTCTCTGGGCCCAGGGCCTCGGGTGTCCCTCCGGCTCCCCAAAGCACAGGGACGAGGTGAGGGGCTTAGACCATGCCTGGGCAATGTTGTTTCTTCCACCTGGGTGTGTGGCATAGTTTACCTGGCTACCCCCACTTGGGATAGGTGTTCCACAGCAAGCACCTATTGTTCGTTGGAAGCCGTTTTTGCCCCAGGGGTCTCCGGGCTGTGTTCGTTGGGGTTGAACTCCTGCTAGCAAAACCGCTGGGTTGAGGGAAGGGTTCAGACTGTGCCTGGGCCCTGTGGTCTCTTCCAGGTCAGTGTATGGCATTTCCTTCCCCTTGCCACAGGCACCTGGGAGCATGTCTGCACGTGGAGAAAGACTTTCCCGTGGGAAGCCGGTTTTTGTCAAACGGGTCCCAGTGCTCTGCTCCTCTCTTTTCACTCCTCCTCCCAGAAGCCCAGGGAGGATGGGAGGGCTTAGAACATGGCTGGGCACTGTGGTTTCTTCCAGAGAAGTGGAGGGCATTTGCTTTACCTTGCCACAACCACTTGGGATAGGGTCTGCACCTCAGGAAAACTGCTTCCGTGGGAAGCCGGCTTTTTGCAAAGGGGTCTCAGGGCCGTGGGCCTCGGCTGTCCCTCCGGCTCCCCAAAGCACAGGGACGAGGTGAGGGGCTTAGACCATGCCTGGGCAATGTTGTTTCTTACACCTGGGTGTGTGGCATAGTTTACCTGGCTACCCCCACTTGGGATAGGTGTTCCACAGCAAGCACCTATTGTTCGTCGGAAGCCGTTTTTGCCCCAGGGGTCTCCGGGCTGTGTTCCTTGGGGTTGAACTCCTGCTAGCAAAACCGCCGGGATGAGGGAAGGGATCAGACTGTGCCTGGGCCCTGTGGTCTCTTCCAGGTCAGTGTATGGCATTTCCTTCCCCTTGCCTCAGGCACCTGGGAGCATGTCTGCACGTGGAGAAAGACTTTCCCGTGGGAAGCCGGTTTTTGGCAAACGGGTCCCAGTGCTCTGCTCCTCTCTTTTCACTCCTGCTGCCAGAAGCCCAGGGAGGATGGGAGGGCTTAGAACATGGCTGGGCTCTGTGGTTTCTTCCAGAGAAGTGGAGGGCATTTGCTTTACCTTGCCGCAACCCCTTGTGAGAGGGTCTGCACCTCAGGAAAACTGTTTCCGTGGGAAGCCGGCTTTTTGCAAAGGGGTCTCAGGGCCGTGGGCCTCGGGTGTCCCTCCGGCTCCCCAAAGCACAGGGACGAGGTGAGGGGCTTAGACCATGCCTGGGCAATGTTGTTTCTTCCACCTGGGTGTGTGGCATAGTTTACCTGGCTACCCCCACTTGGGATAGGTGTTCCACAGCAAGCACCTATTGTTCGTCAGAAGCCGTTTTTGCCCCAGGGGTCTCCGGGCTGTGTTCGTTGGGGTTGAACTCCTGCTAGCAAAACCGCCAGGTTGAGGGAAGGGTTCAGAGAGTGCCTGGGCCCTGTGGTCTCTTCTAGGTCAGTGTATGGCATTTCCTTCCCCTTGCCACAGGACCTGGGAGCTTGTCTGCACGTGGAGAAAGACTTTCCCGTGGGAAGCCGGTTTTTGTCAAACGGGTCCCAGTGCTCTGTTCCTCTCTTTTCACTCCTGCTGCCAGAAGCCCATGGAGGATGGGAGGGCTTAGAACATGGCTGGGCACTGTGGTTTCTTCCAGAGAAGTGGAGGGCATTTGCTTTACCTTGCCACAACCACTTGTGAGAGGGTCTGCACCTCAGGAAAACTGTTCCCGTGGGAAGCCTGCTTTTTGCAAAGGGGTCTCAGGGCCGTGGGCCTCGGCTGTCCCTCCGGCTCCCCAAAGCACAGGGACAAGGTGAGGGGCTTAGACCATGCCTGGGCAATGTTGTTTCTTACACCTGGGTGTGTGGCATTTTGTTGAGCTGGCTACTCCCACTTGGGATAGGTTTTCCACAGCAAGCGCCTATTGTTCGTCGGAAGCCGTTTTTCCCCAGGGGTCTCCGGGCTGTGTTCGTTGGGGTTGAACTCCTGCTAGCAAAACCGCCGGGTTGAGGGAAGGGTTCAGACTGTGCCTGGGCCCTGTGGTCTCTTCCAGGTCAGTGTATGGCATTTCCTTCCCCTTGCCACAGGCACCTGGGAGCATGTCTGCACGTGGAGAAAGACTTTCCCGTGGGAAGCCGGTTTTTGTCAAACGGGTCCCAGTGCTCTGCTCCTCTCTTTTCACTCCTGCTGCCAGAAGCCCAGGGAGGATGGGAGGGATTAGAACATGGCTGGGCACTGTGGTTTCTTCCAGAGAAGTGGAGGGCATTTGCTTTACCTTGCCACTACCACTTGGCATAGGGTCTGCACCTCAGGAAAACTGTTTCCGTGGGAAGCCGGCTTTTTGCAAAGAGGTCTCTGGGCCGAGGGCCTCAGGTGTCCCTCCGGCTCCCCAAAGCACAGGGACGAGATGAGGGGCTTAGACCATGCCTGGGCAATGTTGTTTCTTACACCTGGGTGTGCGGCATTTTGTTGAGCTTGCTGCCCCCACTTGGGATAGGTTTTCCACAGCAAGCGCCTATTGTTCGTCGGAAGCCGTTTTTGCCTCAGTGTTCTCCGGGCTGTATTCGTTGGGCCTGAACTCCTGCTAGCAAAACCGCCGGGATGAGGGAAGGGTTCAGACTGTGCCTGGGCCCTGTGGTCTCTTCCAGGTCAGTGTATGGCATTTCCTTCCCCTTGCCACAGGCACCTGGGAGCATGTCTTCACGTGGAGAAAGACTTTCCCGTGGGAAGCCGGTTTTTGTCAAACGGGTCCCAGTGCTCTGCTCCTCTCTTTTCACTCCTGCTGCCAGAAGCCCAGGGAGGATGGGAGGGCTTAGAACATGGCTGGGCACTGTGGTTTCTTCCAGAGAAGTGGAGGGCATTTGCATTACCTTGCCACAACCACTTGGGATAGGGTCTACACCTCAGGAAATCTGTTTCCGTGGGAAGCCGGCTTTTTGCAAATGGGACTCTGGGCCCAGGGCCTCAGGTGTCCCTCCGGCTCCCCAAAGCACAGGGACGAGGTGAGGGGCTTAGACCATGGCTGGGCAATGTTGTTTCTTACACCTGGGTGTGTGGCATTTTGTTGAGCTGGCTACCCACACTTGGGATAGGTTTTCCACAGCAAGCGCCTATTGTTTGTCGGAAGCCGTTTTTGCCTCAGTGTTCTCCGGGCTGTGTTCCTTGGGGTTGAACTCCTGCTAGCAAAACCGCCGGGATGAGGGAAGGGTTCAGACTGTGCCTGGGCCCTGTGGTCTCTTCCAGGTCAGTGTATGGCATTTCCTTCCCCTTGCCACAGGCACCTGGGAGCATCTCTGCACTTGGAGAAAGACTTTCCCGTGGGAAGCCGGTTTTTGTCAAACGGGTCCCAGTGCTCTGCTCCTCTCTTTTCACTCCTGCTGCCAGAACCCCAGGGAGGATGGGAGGGCTTAGAACATGGCTGGGCACTGTGGTTTCTTCCAGAGAAGTGGAGGGCATTTGCTTTACCTTGCCACAACCACTTGGGATAGGGTCTGCACCTCAGGAAATCTGTTTCCATGGGAAGCCGGCTTTTTGCAAAGGGGTCTCTGGGCCCAGGGCCTCGGGTGTCCCTCCGGCTCCCCAAAGCACAGGGATGAGGTGAGGGGTTTAGACCATGCCTGGGCAATGTTGTTTCTTACACCTGGGTGTGTGGCATAGTTTACCTGGCTACCCCCACTTGGGATAGGTGTTCCACAGCAAGCACCTATTGTTCGTCGGAAGCCGTTTTTGCCCCAGGGGTCTCCGGGCTGTGTTCGTTGGGGTTGAAGTCCTGCTAGCAAAACCGCCGGGATGAGGGAAGGGTTCAGACTGTGCCTGGGCCCTGTGGTCTCTTCCAGGTCAGTGTATGGCATTTCCTTCCCCTTGACACAGGCACCTGGGAGCATGTCTGCACGTGGAGAAAGACTTTCCCCTGGGAAGCCGGTTTTTTTCAAACGGGTCCCAGTGCTCTGCTCCTCTCTTTTCACTCCTGCTGCCAGAAGCCCAGGGAGGATGGGAGGGCTTAGAACATGGCTGGGCCCTGTGGTTTCTTCCAGAGAAGTGGAGGGCATTTGCTTTACCTTGCCACAACCACTTGTGAGAGGGTCTGCACCTCAGGAAAACTGTTTCCGTGGGAAGCCGGCTTTTTGCAAAGGGGTCTCAGGGCCGTGGGCCTCGGGTGTCCCTCCGGCTCCCCAAAGCACAGGGACGAGGTGAGGGGCTTAGACCATGCCTGGGCAATGTTGTTTCTTACACCTGGGTGTGTGGCATAGTTTACCTGGCTACCCCACTTGGGATAGGTGTTCCACAGCAAATACCTATTGTTCGTCGGAAGCCGTTTTTGCCCCAGGGGTCTCCGGGCTGTGTACGTTGGGGTTGAACTCCTGCTAGCAAAACCGCTGGGATGAGGGAAGGGTTCAGACTGTGCCTGGGCCCTGTGGTCTCTTCCAGGTCAGTGTATGGCATTTCCTTCCCCTTGCCTCAGGCACCTGGGAGCATGTCTGCACGTGGAGAAAGACTTTCCCGTGGGAAGCCGGTTTTTGGCAAACGGGTCCCAGTGCTCTGCTCCTCTCTTTTCACTCCTGCTGCCAGAAGCCCAGGGAGGATGGGAGGGCTTAGAACATGGCTGGGCTCTGTGGTTTCTTCCAGAGAAGTGGAGGGCATTTGCTTTACCTTGCCACAACCACTTGTGAGAGGGTCTGCACCTCAGGAAAACTGTTTCCGTGGGAAGCCGGCTTTTTGCAAAGGGGTCTCAGGGCCGTGAGCCTCGGGTGTCCCTCCGGCTCCCCAAAGCACAGGGACGAGGTGAGGGGCTTAGACCATGGCTGGGCAATGTTGTCTCTTACACCTGGGTGTGTGGCATTTTGTTGAGCTGGCTACCCCCACTTGGGATAGGTTTTCCACATCAAGAGCATATTGTTCCTCGGAAGCCGTTTTTGCCCCAGGGCGTCTCCGGGCTGGGTTCGTTCGGGTTGATGTCTTTTGTCAAAACCGCCGGGATGAGGGAAGGACTCAGACGGTGCCTTCGCACTGTGGTCTCTTACCCGAACCGTACCCTAAGGGAACCCAAACACTATACCCTGACCCAGACGCTGACCCTGATCCTGACCATGACCCTGACCCTAACCCGAACCCTAACCCTAACCATAACACCTAACCCTAACTGTAACCCTACCCTGAGCCCTAACCATAACCCTAACACGAACCCTAATCCTAAACAGAACCCTAGCCCTAACCCAAACCCTACCCCTAACCCGAACCCTAACGGGAACCCTAACTCTAACCCTAACCTTAACCGTAACCTGAAATCTAACCCTATCCCAAACCCGAACCCTAACCCGAACCCTAAACGTAACCCTAACCCGAACCCGAACCCTATCCCTAAACTGAACCCGAATCCAAACCCTAACCCTAACCCGAACATAACCCTAACCCTAACCCTAACCCGAACCCTAAGGGGAACTCTAACCCTAACCCGAACCCTAACCAGAACCCGAATCGTAACACTAACCCTAACCCGAACTCGAACCCTCACCTGAACGCTAACACTAACCCTAACCCGAAACCTAACCCTAACCATAACACCTAACCCTAACCGTAACCCTACCCTGAGCCCTAACCATAACCCTAACACGAACCCTAATCCTAAACAGAACCCTAACCCTAACCCTAACTCTAACCCTAACCCAAACCCTAACCCTAACCCGACCCTAACCCTAACCCTGACGCTAACCCTAACCCTAACCCTATCCCTAACCTGAACCCTAACCCTAACCCTAACCCGAATCCTAACCTCAACTTTAACCCTAACCCTAACCCTAACCCTAACCCGAACTCGAAACCTAATCTGAACCCTAACACTAACCCTAACCCGAAACCAAACCCAAACACTAACGCTAACCCGAACCCTAACCCTACCCCTAACCCTAAACCGAACCCTAACCCGAACCCTAACCCTAACCCTAACCCTAACCCGAACCTGAACCCTCAACCGAACACGAACCCTAACCCTAACCCACACCAAAACCTAACCCTAACTTAACCTAAACCCTAACCCGAACCTAAACCCTAACCATAACCCTAAATCTAACCGAACCCAAACCCTAAACCTCACCCTAACCCTAAGCCGAACTGTAACCCTAACCCTAACCCTAACCCTAAAGCTAACCCAAACCCAAACCCTAACCCTAACCCGAACCTGAACCCTCAACCGAACATGAACCCTTACCCTAACCCTAACCTTAACCTGAACCCTAACCCTAACCCAAACCCGAACCCTAACCCTAACCCGAAACCTAACCCTAACCCTA
>NC_142146.1:500000-520000 GCF_024610735.1 Ursus americanus
ACCCTAATCCTGACCCTAACCATAACCCTAACCCGAACCCTAACCCTAACCCGACCCTTCCCAAAACCTATCCCTAAACTGAACCCTAACCCTAACCCTAACCCTAACACTAACCCAAACCTGAACCCTAACCGTAACCCGAAACCTAATCCTAAACCTAGCCCTAAACCTCACCAGAACCCTAACCCTAACCCTAACTCTAACCATAACCCCTAACCCTAACCCTAACCCTAACCCTACACCGAACCCAAACGATAACCCTAACCCTAACCCTAACCCGAACCCTGACCCTAACCCTAACCCGAACTCTAACCCGAAACCGAACCCTAACCCTAACCCTAACCCAACCCGAACCCTAACCCGAACCCTAACCCGAACCCTAACGCTAACCCGAACCCTAACCCTAACCATAACCCTAACCCGAACCCTAACCCTAACCTGACCCTAACCCTAACCCTAACCCTAATCCTGACCCTAACCATAACCTGAACCCGAACCCTAACCCTAACCCGACCCTTCCCAAAACCTATCCCTAACCTGAACCCTAAACCTAACCCTAACCCGAACCCTAACCTGAACCCGAACCCTCACCCAAACCATACGCCTAACCCTAACCCTAAACCTAACCCGAACCCGAACCCAAAACCGAACCTGGACCCTAAACCTAACCCTAACCATAACCCTAACCCTAACCCTAACCCTAACCCAAACCCTAACCCTAACCCTACCCTAACCCTAACCCTAACTGTAACCATAACCCTAACCCGAACCCTAACCCTAACCCGACCCTAACCCTAACCCTATCCTTAACCTGAACCATAACCCTAGCCCTAAACCTAACCAGACCCTAACCCTAACCCTAACCCTAACTCTAACCTGAACCCGAACCCTAACCCTAACCCGACGCTAACCCTAACCCGATCCCTAACCTGAAACCTAACCCTAAACCTAACCTGAACCCGAACCCTAACCCTAACCCTAACCGTAACCCTAACCCGAACCCTAACCGGAACCTGACCCTAACCCTAACCCTATCACTAACTTGAACCCTAAAACTAACCCTAACCCGAACCCGAAGCCTAACCCTAATGCTAACCGTAACCTTAAACCGAACCCTAACCCTAACCCTAACCCGAATCCAAACCCTAACCCTAACCCAAACCTAACCCTAACCCTAACCCTAACCCTAACCCTAACCCGAAACCTAATCCGAAACCTAGCCCTAAACCTCACCCGAACCCTAACCCAAACCCGAACCAGAACCCTAACCTGAACCCTAACCCTAACCCTAACCCGAACCCGAAACAAAACCCTAACCCTAACCCAAACCTAACCCTAACCCTAACCCTAACCCAAACCCGAACCCTAAGAGGAACTCTAACCCTAACCCGAACACTAACCCGAATCCGAACCATAATCCTAACCATAACCTGAACTCGAACCCTAACCTGAACCCTAACACTAACCTTAACCCAAAACCAAACCCAAACCCTAACCCTAACTCGAACACTAACCGTACCCCTAATCGTAAGCTGAACCCTAACCCGAACCCTAACCCTAACCCTAACCCGAACCCGAATCCAAACCCTAACCCAAACCTAACCCTAACCCTAACCCTAACCCTAACCCTAACCTGAACCCTAACACTAACCCTAACCCAAAACCAAACCCAAACCCTAACCCTAACTCGAACACTAACCGTACCCCTAATCGTAAGCTGAACCCTAACCCGAACCCTAACCCAAACCCTAACCCTAACCCTAACCCGAACCCGAATCCAAACCCTAACCCTAACCCAAACCTAACCTTAACCCTAACCCTAACCCTAACCCTAACACGAAACCTAATCCTAAACCTAGCCCTAAACCTCACCCGAACCCTAACCCGAACCCGAACAAGAACCCTAACCCGAACCCTAACCCTAACTCTAACCCTAACCCTAAGCATCACCTGAACCCTAACCCTGCCCCTAACCCTAACCCTAACCCGAACCAGAACCCTAACCCTAACCGTAACCCTAACCCGCACCCTAACCCTAACCCTACCCTAACACTAACCCTATCCCTAACCTGAAACCTAACCCTAACCCTAACCCTAACCCTAACTCTAACCCTAACCCTAACCCTAACCCGAAGCTGAACCCTCAACCAAACACGAACCGTAACCCTAACTCTAACACTAACTCACCCGAACCCTAACCCTAACACAACCCGAATCCTAACCCTAACCTTAACCTGAACCCTAACCCTAACCGAACCCGAACCCTAACCCTAACCCTAAACCTAACCCGAAACCAAACCCTAAACCTCACTCTAACCCTAACCCGAACCGTAACCCTAAACCTAACACTAACCCTAACCCTAACACTAACCCGAACCCTAACCCTAACCCTAAGCCTAACCTAACCCGGACCCGAACCGGATCCCTAACCCGAACCCGAACCCTAACCCTAACCCAACCCTAACCCTAACCCTATCCCTGACCTGAACCCTAACCCTAACCCTAACCCTAACCCTAACCCTAACCCGAACCTAACCCTAACCCCAACCCTAACCCCAACCCTAAGAGGAACCCTAATCCTAACCGGAACCATAACCCGAACCCTAACACTAACCCTAACCCTAACCCTAATCTGAAACCTCACCCTACCCTAACCCGAATCTGAAGCCGAGACTGAACCCTAACCCTAACCCTAAACCGAACCCAAATCCTAACCCTAACCCTAACCCTAACCGGAACCCGAACCCTAACCCTAACCCTATCCCTAACCCTAACCCTAACCCGAACGTGAACACGAAACCGACCCCGAACCTGAACCCTAACCGTAACCCGAAACCTAAACCTAACTGAAGCCCTAAACCTCACCCGAACCCTAACCCGAACCCGAAACCAACCGAACCCTAACCGTAACCCTCACCCGAACCCTAATCCTAAACCTAACCCGAAACCGAATCCAAACCCAAAGCCTAACCCAAACCTAACCCTAACCCTAACCCTAAACCGAACCCTAAGAGGAACACTAACCCTAACCCGAACCCTAACCCGAATCCTAACCCTAACCATAACCCTAACCCTAACCCGAACCTGAACCCTCAACCGAACATGAACCCTAACCCTAACCCTAACCCTAACCCTAACCCGAACCCAAACCCTAAACCTCACCCTAACCCTAATCCGAACACTAAACCTAACCCTAAACCTACCCCGAACCCTAACCCTAACCCTAACCCAAACCCTAACCCGATCCCTAACCCTAACCCTAACCTGAACACGAACCCGAACCCTAACCCGAACCCGAAACCTAACCCTAACCCTAAACCAAACCTAACCCTAACCCAAACCCGAACCCTAAGAGGAACTCTAACCCTAACCCGAACCCTAACCCGAATCCGAACCGTAACCCTAACCCTAAACTGAACTCGAACCCTAACCTGAACCCTAACACTAACCCTAACCCGAAACCAAACCCAAACCCTAACCCTAACCCGAACCCTAACCCTAACCCTAACCCGAACCCAAACCTGAACCCTCAACCGAACACAAACCCTAACACTAACCCTAACCAAACTCACCCGAACCCTAACAGAACCCAACCCGAAACCTAACCCTAACCTTAACCTGAAACCTAACCCTAACCCTAACACGAACCCAAACCCGAACCCGAACCAAAAATCTAACCCTAACCCAAACCCGAACGCTAACATGAACCCTAAACCGAACCCTAACCCTAACCCAAACCCGAACCCGAACCCGAACCCTAACCCGAACCCTAACCCTAACCCGAACCCTAACCCGATCCCTAACCCTAACCCTAACCTGAACGCGAACCCGAACCCTAACACTAACCCGAAACCTAATCCTAACCCTAACCCTAACCATAACCAGAAACGCTAACCCTAACCGTAACCCGAAACCTAATC
This sequence comes from Ursus americanus, assembly GCF_024610735.1. Taxonomy (NCBI): domain Eukaryota; kingdom Metazoa; phylum Chordata; class Mammalia; order Carnivora; family Ursidae; genus Ursus; species Ursus americanus. Next base: position 503,921 of record NC_142146.1, read on the forward strand.
CTAACCGTAGCCCTAAACCTCACCCGAACCCTAACCCTAAACCTAACCCTAACGATAACCAGAAACGGAAACCTAACCCTAACCCTAACCCGAACCTGAACTGCAACCCGAGCCCTAAACCGTCCCTTACCTCAAACCTATCCCTAACCTGAACCCTAACCCTAACCCTAACCAGAACCCTAACCCTAACCGTAACCCTAACCCGAACACTAACCCTAACCCGACCCTAACCCTAACCCTATCCCTAACCTGAAACCTAAACCTAACCCTAAATCTAACCCTAACCCTAACCTGAACCCTAACCCTAACCCTAACCCAACCCGAACCCTAACTCGAACCCTAACCCGAACCCTAACGCTAACCCGAACCCTAACCCTAACCGTAACCCTAATCCAAACCCTAACCCTAACCCGACCCTAACCCTAACCCTAAACATAACCCTCACCCGAACCCTAACCCTAACCCGACCCTAACCCTAACCCGAACCCTAACCCTAACCGTAACCCTAATCCTAACCCTAACCATAACCCTAACCCAAACCCTAACCCTAAACTGACCCTAACCCTAACCCTAAACCTAACCCTAACCCTAACCCTAACCTGACCGATACCCCAACCCTATACCTAACCCTAACCCTAACCGTAACCCTAACCCTAACCCTAACCCGAGCCCAAACACTAACCCTAACCCTAACCCTATCCCTAACCTGAAACCTAACCCTAACCCCAAGCCTAATCCGAAACCGAACGCTAACCCTAACCCTAACCCTAACCCTAAAACCTCACCCTAACCCTAACCCGAACCCTAAACCTAACCCTAACCCTACCCGGAACACTAACCCTAACCCTAACCCGAAACCTAACCCGATCCCTAACCCTAACCCTAACCTGAACGTGAACCCGAACCCTAACCCGAACCCGAAACCTAACCCTAACCCTCAACCAAACCTAACCCTAACCCTAACCCAAACCCGAACCCTAAGAGGAACTCTAACCCTAACCCGAACCCTTACCCGAATCCGAACCGTAACCCTAACCCTAACCTGAACTCGAACCCTAACCTGAACCCTAACACTAAACCTAACCCGAAACCAAACCAAAACCCTAACCCTAACTCAAACACTAAACCTACCCCTAACGGTAAACTGAACCCTAACCCTAACACGTACCCTCACGCGTACCCTAAACCGAACCCTAACCCAAACCCGAACCCGAACCGTAACCCTAACCATAACCCGAACTCGAACCCTAACCTGAACCCTAACCCTAACCCTAACCCGAAACCAAACCCAAACCCTAACGCTAACCCGAACCCTAACCCTAACCCTAACCCTAACCCGAACCTGAACCCTAACCATAACCCTAAACCTAACCCGAACCCAAACCCTGAACCTCACCCTAACCCTAAACCGAACTGTAACCCTAACCCTAACCCTAACGCTAACCCTAACCCTAACCCTAACGCTAACCCGAACCCTAACCCTAACCCTAACCCGAACCCGAACACTAACCCAAACCTTAACACTAACCCTATCCCTAACCTTAACACTAACCCTAACCCAAAGCCTAACCAGAACCCGAACCCTAACCCTAACCCTAACCCTAACACTAACCCTAAACCCTGACCCTAACCCTAACTCTAACCCAAACCCTACGCCTAACCCTAACCCTAACCCTAACCTTAACCCTAACCCGAACCCTAACCCGATCCCTAACCCTAACCCTAACCTGAACGTGAACACAAACCCTAACCCGAACCCGAAACCTAACCCTAACCCTAAACCAAACCTAACCCTAACCCTAACCCTAACCCTAACCCTAACCCTAACCCGAACCCTTACCCGAATCCGAACCTTAACCCTAACCCTAACCTGAACTCGAACCCTAACCTGAACCCTAACACTAAACCTAACCCGAAACCAAACCAAAACCCTAACCCTAACTCAAACACTAACCCTACCCCTAACCGTAAACTGAACCCTAACCCTAACACGTACCCTCGCCCGTACCCTAAACCGAACCCTAACCCGAACCCGAACCGTAACCCTAACCATAACCCGAACTCGAACCCTAACCTGAACCCTAACCCTAACCCTAACCCGAAACCAAACCCAAACCCTAACGCTAACCCGAACCCTAACCCTACCCCTAACCCTAAACCGAACCCTAACCGGAACCCTAACCCTAACCCTAACCCTAACCCTAACCCGAACCTGAACCCTAACCATAACCTTAACCTAACCCGAACCCAAACCCTAAACCTCACCCTAACCCTAAACCGAACCGTAACCCTAACCCTAACCCTAACCCTAACCCGAACCCGAACACTACCCCAAACCCTAACGCTAACCCTATCCCTAACCTTAACACTAACCCTAACCCAAAGCCTAACCAGAACCCGAACCCTAACCCTAACCCTAACCCTAACACTAACCTTAAACCCTGACCCTAACCCTAACTCTAACCCTAACCCTACGCCTAAACCTAACCCGAACCCGAACCCAAAACCGAACCCGCACCCTAACCCGAACCCTAACCCTAACCCTAACCCTAACCCTAACCTGAACCCTAACCCTAACCCGAACCCTAAACCTACCCCGAACCCTAACCCTAACCCTAACCCAAACCCGAACCCTAAGAGGAACTCTAACCCTAACCCGAACCCTAACCCGAATCCGAACCGAAACCCTAACCCTAACCTGAACTTGAACCCTAACCTGAACCCTAACACTAACCCTAACCCGAAACCAAACCCAAACCCTAACCCTAACTCGAACACTAACCCTACCCCTAACCGTAAAATGAACCCTAACCCGAACCCTAACCCTAACCCTAACCCTAACCCTAACCCGTACCCAAACCTGAACCCTCAACCGAACACAAACCCTAACCCTAACCCTAACCAAACTCACCCGAACCCTAACCGTAACCCAACCTGAAACCTAACCCTAACCTTAACCTGAACCTAACCCTAACCCTAACACGAACCCAAACCCGAACCCGAACCAAAAATCTAACCCTAACCCGAACCCGAACGCTAACATGAACCCTAAACTGAACCCTAACCCTAACCCAAACCCGAACCCGAACCCTGACCCAAACCCTAACCCTAACCCGAACCCTAACCTGATCCCTAAACCTAACCCTAACCTGAACGCGAACCCGAACCCTAACACTAACCCGAAACCTAACCCTAACCCGAACATAACCCGAACCCTAACCCTAACCCTAACCGTAACCCTAACACGAACCCGAAACCTAACGTTAACCCTAACCCGAATCCGAAACCTAACCCTAACCCGAACCCGAACACTAACCCGCCCCTAACCCTAACCCAAACCTGAACCGTAACGCGAACCCTAACCCAACCCTTACCCTAACCCTCTCCCTAACCTGAAACCTAACCCTAACCCTAACCCTAACACTAACCCTCACCAAAACCGAACCCTAACCCTAAACCCAACCCTGAAACTAAACCTAACACTAAACCTAACCCTTAACCGAATCTGAACCCTAACCCTAACCCTAACCCTACCTGAACCCTAACCCTAACCCTAACCCTAACCCTATCCCTAACCTGAAACCTAACCCTAACCCTAACCCTAACCCGAACCCTAACCCTAACCATAACCCTAACCCAAACCCTAACCCTAACCCGACCCTAACCCTAACCATAACCCTCACCCGAACCCTAACCCTAACCCGACCCTAACCCTAACCCGAACCCGAACCCTAACCCTAACCCTAACCCTAACTCTAACCCTAACCCTAACCCTAATCCTAACCCTAACCATAACACTAACCCAAACCTTAACCCTAAACCGACCCTATCCCTAACCCTAACCCTAACCCTAACCCTAACCCTAACCCTAACCCTAACACTAACCCGACCGTTACCCCAACCCTATACCTAACCCTAACCCTAACCCTAACCCAAACCCTAACCCTAACCCACACCAAAACCTAACCCTAACCTTAACCTGAACCCAAACCCCAACCCGAACCCGAAACCTAACCCTAACCCTAAACCTAACCCGACCCCAAACCCTAAACCTCACCCTAACCCTAACCCGAACCGTAACCCTAACCCTAACCCTAACCCTAACCCTAATGCTAACCCGAACCCTAACCCTAACCCTAACCCTATCCCTAACCTGAACCCTAACCCTAACCCTAAGATTAATCCGAAATCGAACCCTTACCCTAACCCGAACCCTAACCCTAACCCGAACCTAACCCTAACCCCAACCGTAACCCCAACCCTAAGAGGAACCCTAACCCTAACCGGAACCCTAACCTGAACCCTAACCCTAACGCTAACCCTAATCTGAACCTCACCCTACCCTAACCCGAATCTGAAGCCGAAACTGAACCCTAACCCTAACCCTAAACCGAACCCAAATCCTAACCCTAACCTTAACCCTAACCGGAACCCGAATCTGAACACGAAACCGACCCCGAACCTGAACCCTAACCGTAACCCGAAACCTAAACCTAACCGTAGCACTAAACCTCACCCGAACGCTAACCCGAACCCTAACCCTAACCGAACCCTAACCGTAACCCTCACCCGAACCCTAATCCTAATCCTAACCCGAACCCGAATCCAAACCCAAACCCTAACCCAAACCTAAACCTAACCCTAACCCTAAAACGAACACTAAGAGGAACACTAAACCTAACCCGAACCCTAACCCGATTCCTAACCCTAACCATAACCCTAACCCTAACCCGAACCTGAACCCTCAACCGCACATGAACACTAACCCTAACCCTAACCCTAACCCTAACCCTAAACCTAACACGAACCCAAACCCTAAACCTCACCCTAACCCTAACCCGAACCCTAAACCTAACCCTAACACTACCCCGAACCCTAACCCTAACCCTAACCCTAACCCGATCCCTAACCCTAACCCTAACCTGAACGCGAACCCGAACCCTAACCCAAACCCGAAACATAACCCTAACCCAAACCTAACCCTAACCCAAACCCGAACCCTAAGAGGAACTCTAACCCTAACCCGAACCCTAACCCTAACCCAAACCCGAACCGTAACCCGAACCCTAACCCGACCCTTACCCTAACCCTATCCCTAAACTGAACCCTAACCCTAACCCTAAAACTAACCCGAACCCAAACCCTAACCCTAACCGTAAACCCAAAACGAACCCTAAACCTAACCCTACCCCTAAACTGAAACCTAAGCCTAACCCTAACCCTAACCCTAACCCTAACCCTAACCCTAACCCAAGCCCAAAAACTAACCCTAACCTAACGCTAACCCTATCCCTAACCTTAACCCTATCCCTAACCCTAAGCCTCACCTGAACCCGAACCCTAACTCTAACCCGAACCGTAACCCTAACCCGAACCTAACCCTAACCCCAACCATAACCCCAAACCTAAGAGGAACCCTAACCCTAACCGGAACCCTAACCTGAACCCTAACCCTAACCCTAACCCTAACCTGAACCTCACCCTACCCTAACCCAAATCTGAAGCCGAAATTGAACCCGAACCCTAACCCTAACCCGAACCCAAATCCTAACCAGAACCCTAACCCTAATCGGAAACCTAACCCTGGCCCTAACCCTAAACCTAACCCTAGCCCTAAACCTCACCCGAACCCTAACCCTAACCCTAACCGTAACCCTAACCGGAACCCTAACCCGAACCCGAACCCTAACCCTAACCCTAACCGTAACCCTAACCGGAACCCTAACCCTAACCCTAACCCTAACCCTAGCCCTAAACCTCACACGAACCCTAACCCTAAACCGAACCCTAACACTAACCCTAACCCTACCCTGAACCCTAACCCTCACCCTAACCCTAACCCTAACCCGAACCCTAACCCGAAACCTATCCCTAACCTGAAACCTAACCCTAACCCTAAAACTAACCCTAATCCTAACCCTAACCTGAACCCTAACCCTAACCCTAACCCTAACCCTAACCCGAACCCGAACCTGAACCCTCAACCGAACACAAACCCTAACCCTAACCCTAACCCTAACTCACCCGAACCCTAACACTAACCCAACCTAAAACCTATCCCTAAATTTAACCTGAACCCTAACCCTAACCCTAACCCTAACCCTAACTCTAACCCTCACCCTAACCCTCACCCTTACCCTATCCCGAACCCTAACCCTAACCCGAATACGAACCCTAACCCTAACCCTAACCCTAACCTGAACCCGAACCGTAACCCTAACCCGAAACCTAACCCGAACCCGAATCCTCACCCTAACCCGAACCCTAAACCTAACCCTAACCAGAACCCTAACCCGAACCCTATCCCTAACCCTAACCCTAACCCTTTCCTGAACCTGAACCCGAAACCGAACCCGAAACTGAACCCTAACCGTAACCCGAAACCAAATACTAACCCTAGCCCTAAACCTCACACGAACCCTAACCCTAACCCGAACCCTAACCCTAACCCTAACCCTAACACGAACCCGAACCCTAACCCGAACCCTAATCCTAACACGAACCCGAACCCTAACACGAACCCGAACCCTAAACCGAACGCTAACCGTAACCCTAACCCGAACCCTATACCTAACCCTAACCCGAACCCGAATCCAAACCCTACCCCTAACCCAAACCTAACCCTAACCCTAACCCTAAACCGAACCCTAAGAGGAACACTAACCCTAACCCGAACCCTAACCCTACCCCTAACCCTAACCCTAACCCGCACCCTAACCCGAACCCTAACCTGAACCCGAACCGTAACCCTAACCCTAACCCTAACCCGAACCCTAACCCTACCCCTAACCCTAACCCTAACCCTAACCCGAACCCTAACCCTAACACGAACCCGAACCCTAACACGAACCCGAACCCTAACCCGAACGCTAACCGTAACCCTAACCCGAACCCTATACCTAACCCTAACCCGAACCCGAATCCAAACCCTAACCCTAACCCAAACCTAACCCTAACCCTAACCCTAAACCGAACCCTAAGAGGAACACTAACCCTAACCCGAACCCTAACCCTACCCCTAACCCTAACCCTAACCCGCACCCTAACCCGAACCCTAACCTGAACCCGAACCGTAACCCTAATCCTAACACGAACTCGAACCCTAACCTGAACCCTAACACTAACCCTAAACCGAAACCAAACCCGAACCCTAACCCTAACCCTAACGCTAACCCGAACCCGAAACCAAACCCGAAGCCTGACCCTAACCCTAACCCTAACCCGAACCCTAACCCTACCCGTAACCCTAAACCGAACCCTACCCCTAACCCTAACCCGAACCCTAAACCTAACCCTAACCCGAAACCTAACCCTAACCCTAACGCGAAACCTAACCCTAACCCTACCCTAACCCGAACCCGAACCCTAACCATAACCCTAACCCTAACCCTAACCCTAACACGAACCCTAACCCTAACCCGAACCCGAACCCGAACCCTAATCCTAACCCGAACCCTAACCCGAACCGGAACCCTAACACGAACCCGAACCCTAAACTGAACCCGAACCCGAACCCTAACCCTAACCCTAACCCGGATCCTAACCCGAACCCTCACCTGAACCCTACCCGAACCCTAACCGGAATCCTAAAACGAACCCGAACCCTAACCCTAACCCCAACCCTAACCCGAACGCTAACCCGAACCCGAAACCTAACCCGAACCCGAACCCTAACGTGAACCCGAACCCAAACCCGAACCCTAACTTGAACCAGAACCCGAACCCGAACCCTAACCCGAACCCGAACCCGAACCCAAACCCAAACCCTAACCCGAACCCTAACCCGAAGCCTAAACTGAACCCGAACCCAAACCCTAACCCTAACCCGAACCCGACCCGAACCCGAACCCGAACCCGAACCCATACCCTAACACGAACCAGAACCCGAACCCGAACCCGAAACCGAACCTGAACCCGAACCCGAAACCGAACCTGAACCCGAACCCTAACCCGAACCCGAACCCTAACCCGAACCCTAACCCAAAAGCACAGAGACGAGGTGAGGGGCTTAGACCATGCCTGGGCAATGTTGTTTCTTACACCTGGGTGTGTGGCATTTTGTTTACCTGGCTACCCCCACTTGGGTTAGGTTTTCCACAGCAAGCACCTATTGTTCCTCAGAAGACGTTTTTGCCCCAGGGGTCTCCGGGCTGTGTTCGTTGGGGTTGAACTCCTGCTAGCAAAACCGCCGGGATGAGGGAAGGGTTCAGACTGTGCCTGGGCCCTGTGGTCTCTTCCAGGTCAGTGTATGGCATTTCCTTCACCTTGCTACAGGCACTTGGGAGCATGTCTGCACGTGGAGATAGACTTTCCTGTGGGAAGCCGGTTTTTTCAAACGGGTCCCAGTGCTGTGCTCCTCTCTTTTCACTCCTGCTGCTAGAAGCCCAGTGAGAATGGGAGGGTTTAGAACATGGCTGGGCACTGTGGTTTCTTCCAGAGAAGTGGATGGCATTTGCTTTACCTTGCCACAACCACTTGGGAGAGGGTCTGCAGCTCAGGAAAACTGTTTCCGTGGGAAGCCGGCTTTTTGCCAAACGGGTCTCAGGGCCGTGGGCCTCGGGTGTCCCTCCGGCTCCCCAAAGCACAGGGACGAGGTGAGGGGCTTAGACCATGCCTGGGCAATGTTGTTTCTTACACCTGAGTGTGTGGCATTTTGTTTACCTGGCTACCCCCACTTGGCATAGGTTTTCCACAACAAGCACCTATTGTTCCTCAGAAGTCGTTTTTGCCTCAGGGGTCTCCGGGCTGTGTTCGTTGGGGTTGAACTCCTGCTAGCACAACCGCCGGGATGAGGGAAGGGTTCAGACTGTGCCTGGGCCCTGTGGTCTCTTCCAGGTCAGTGTATGGCATTTCCTTCACCTTGCCACAGGCACTTGGGAGCATGTCTGCACGTGGAGAAAGACTTTCCCATGGGAAGCCGGTTTTTGTCAAACGGGTTCCAGTGCTCTGCTCCTTCTTTTCACTCCTGTTGCCAGAAGCCCAGTGAGGATGGGAGGACTTAGAACATGGCTGGGCACTGTGGTTTCTTCCAGAGACGAGGATGGCATTTCCTTCACCTTGCCACAGGCACTTGGGAGCATGTCTGCACGTGGAGATAGACTTTCCCGTGGGAAGCCTGTTTTTGTCAAACGGGTCCCAGTGCTGTGCTCCTCTCTTTTCACTCCGGCTGCCAGAAGCCCAGTGAGGATGGGAGGGCTTAGAACATGACTGGGCACTGTCGTTTCCTCCAGAGACGTGGATGGATTTGCTATACCTTGCCACAACCACTTGTGAGAGGGTCTGCACATCAAGAAAACTGTTTCTGTGGGAAGCCGGGTTTGGCCAAACGGGTCTCAGGCCCGTGGGTCTCGGGTGTCCGTCCGGCTCCCCAAAGCACAGGGATGAGGTGAGGGGCTTAGACCATGCTTGGGCAATGTTGTTTCTTACACCTGGGTGTGTGGCATTTTGTTTACCTGGCTACCCCTCTTGGGATAGGTTTTCCACAGCAAGAGCATATTGCTCGTCAGAAGCCGTTTTTGAATCAGGGGTCTCCGGGCTGTGTTCGTTGGGGTTGAACTCCTGCTAGCAAAACCGCCGGGATGAGGGAAGGGTTCAGACTGTGCCTGGGCCATGTGGTCTCTTCCAGGTCAGTGTATGGCATTTCCTTCCCCTTGCCACAGGCACCTGGGAGCATGTCTGCACGTGGAGAAAGACTTTCCCGTGGGAAGCCGGTTTTTGTCAAACGGGTCCCAGTGCTCTGCCCCTCTCTTTTCACTCCTACTGCCAGAAGCCCAGGGAGGATGGGAGGGCTTAGAACATGGCTGGGCACTGTGGTTTCTTCCAGACAAGTGGAGGGCATTTGCTTTACCTTGCCACAACCACTTGGGATAGGGTCTGCACTTCAGGAAAACTGTTTCCGTGGGAAGCCGGCTTTTTGCAAAAGGTCTCTGGGCCGAGGGCCTCAGGTGTCCCTCCGGCTCCCCAAAGCACAGGGACAAGGTGAGGGGCTTAGACCATGCCTGGGCAATGTTGTTTCTTACACCTGGGTGTGCGGCATTTTGTTGAGCTGGCTACCCCCACTTGGGATAGGTTTTCCACAGCAAGCGCCTAGGAAGCCGTTTTTGCCTTAGTGTTCTCCAGGCTGTGTTCGTTGGGGTTGAACTCCTGCTAGCAAAACCGCTGGGATGAGGGAAGGGTTCAGACTGTGCCTGGGCCCTGTGGTCTCTTCCAGGTCAGTGTATGGCATTTCCTTCCCCTTGCCACAGGCACCTGGGAGCATGTCTTCACGTGGAGAAAGACTTTCCCGTGGGAAGCCGGTTTTTGTCAAACGGGTCCCAGTGCTCTGCTCCTCTCTTTTCACTCCTGCTGCCAGAAGCTCAGGGAGGATGGGAGGGCTTAGAACATGGCTGGGCACTGTGGTTTCTTCCAGAGAAGTGGAGGGCATTTGCTTTACCTTGCCACAACCACTTGTGAGAGGGTCTGCACCTCAGGAAAACTGTTTCCGTGGGAAGCCTGCTTTTTGCAAAGGGGTCTCAGGGTCGTGGGCCTCGGCTGTCCCTCCGGCTCCCCAAAGCACAGGGACGAGGTGAGGGGCTTAGACCATGCCTGGGCAATGTTGTTTCTTACACCTGGGTGTGTGGCATTTTGTTGACCTGGCTACCCCCACTTGGGATAGGTTTTCCACAGCAAGCGCCTATTGTTCGTCGGAAGCCGTTTTTGCCCCAGGGGTCTCCGGGCTGTGTTCGTTGGGGTTGAACTCCTGCTAGCAAAACCGCCGGGATGAGGGAAGGGTTCAGACTGTGCCTGGGCCCTGTGGTCTCTTCCAGGTCAGTGTATGGCATTTCCTTCCCCTTGCCACAGGCACCTGGGAGCATGTCTGCACGTGGAGAAAGACTTTCCCGTGGGAAGCCGGTTTTTGTCAAACAGGTCCCAGTGCTCTGCTCCTCTCTTTTCACTCCTGCTGCCAGAAGCCCAAGGAGGATGGGAGGGCTTAGAATATGGCTGGGCACTGTGGTTTCTTCCAGAGAAGTGGAGGGCATTTGCTTTACCTTGCCACAACCACTTGGGATAGGGTCTGCACCTCAGGAAAACTGTTTCCGTGGGAAGCCGGCTTTTTGCAAAGAGGTCTCTGGGCCGAGGGCCTCATGTGTCCCTCTGGCTCCCCAAAGCACAGGGACGAGGTGAGGGGCTTAGACCATGCCTCGGCAATGTTGTTTCTTACACCTGGGTGTGTGGCATTTTGTTGACCTGGCTACCCCCACTTGGGATAGGTTTTCCACAGCAAGCGCCTATTGTTCGTCGGAAGCCGTTTTTGCCCCAGGGGTCTCCGGGCTGTGTTCGTTGGGGTTGAACTCCTGGTAGCGAAACCGCCGGGATGAAGGAAGGGTTCAGACTGTGCCTGGGCCCTGTGGTCTCTTCCAGGTCAGTGTATGGCATTTCCTTCCCCTTGCCACAGGCACCTGGGAGCATGTCTCCACGTGGAGAAAGACTTTCCCGTGGGAAGCCGGTTTTTGTCAAACGGGTCCCAGTGCTCTGCTCCTCTCTTTTCACTCCTGCTGCCAGAAGCCCAGGGAGGATGGGAGGGCTTAGAACATGGCTGGGCACTGTGGTTTCTTCCAGAGAATTGGAGGGCATTTGCTTTACCTTGCCACAACCACGTGGGATAGGGTCTGCACCTCAGGAAAACTGTTCCCGTGGGAAGCTGGCTTTTTGCAAAGGGGTCTCTGGGCCGAGGGCCTCAGGTGTCCCTCCGGCTCCCCAAAGCACAGGGACAAGGTGAGGGGCTTAGAACATGCCTGGGCAATGTTGTTTCTTACAACTGGGTGTGTGGCATTTTGTTGAGCTGGCTACCCCCACTTGGGATAGGTTTTCCACAGCAAGAGCATATTGATCGACAGAAGCCGTTTTCGCCCCAGGGGGTCTCCGGGCTGGGTTCCTTCGGGTTGAACTCCTGCTAGCAAAACCGCCGGGATGAGGGAAGGGCTCAGACGGTGCCTGGGCCCTGTGGTCTCTTACAGGTCACTGTATGGCATTTCCTTCACCTTGCCACAGGCACTTGGGAGCATGTCTGAACGGGAAGAAGGACTTTTTGGTGGGAAGCCGGTTTTTGTCAAACGGGTCCCAGTGCTGTGCTCCACTCTTTTCACTCCGGCTGCCAGAAGCCCAGTGACGATGGGAGGGCTTAGCACATGGCTGGGCACTGTGGTTTCTTCCAGAGAAATGGATGGCATTTGCTTTACCTTGCCACAACCACTTGTGATAGGGTCCGCACCTCAGGAAAACTATTTCCGTTGGAAGCCGGCTTTTTGCCAAACGGGTCTCAGGGCCATGGGCCTCGGGTGTCCCTCAGGCTCCCAAAAGCACAGGGACGAGGTGAGGGGCTTAGACCATGCCTGGGCAATGTAGTCTCTTACACCTGGTTGTGTGGCATTTTGTTTATCTGGCTACCCCCACTTGGGATAGGTTTTCCACAGCAAGAGCATATTGCGCTTAGGAAGCCGTTTATGCCCCAGGGGGTCTCCCGGCTGGGTTCGTTGGGGTTGAACTCCTGGTAGCAAAACCGCCTGGATGAGGGGAGGGCTCAGATGGTGCCTGGGCCCTGTGGTCTCTTCCAGGTCAGTGTATGGCATTTCCTTCACCTTGCCACAGGCACTTGGGAGCATGTCTGCAACATGAAGAAAGACTTTTTGGTGGGAAGCGGGTTTTTGTCAAACGGGTCCCAGTGCTGTGCTCCTCTCTTTTCCCTCCTGCTGCCAGAAGCCAAGTGAGGATCGGAGGGCTTAGCACATGGCTGGGCACCGTGGTTTCTTCCAGAGAAGTGGATGGCATTTGCTTTGCCTTGCCACAACCACTTGTGATAGGGTCCGCACCTCAGGAAAACTGTTTCCGTTGGAAGCCGGCTTTTTGCCAAACGGGTCTCAGGGCCGTGGGTCTCGGGTATCCCTCAGGCTGCCAAAAGCACAGGGACAAGGTGAGAGGCTTAAACCATGCCTGGGGAATGTTGTCTCTTACACCTGGGTGTGTGGCATTTTGTTTACCTGGCTACCCCCACTTGGGATAGGTTTTCCACAGCAAGAGCATATTGTGCTTAGGAAGCCGTTTTTGCCCCAAGGGGTCTCCGGGCTGGGTTCCTTCGGGTTGAACTCCTGCTAGCAAAACCGCCAGGATGAGGGAAGGGCTCAGACGGTGCCTGGGCCCTGTGCTCTCTTACAGGTCAGTGTATGGCATTTCCTTCACCTGCCACAGGCACTTGGGAGCATGTCTGCACGTGGAGAAGGACTTTTTCGTGGGAAGCCGGTTTTTGTGAAACGGGTCCCAGTGCTGTGCTCCTCTCTTTTCCCTCCTGCTGCCAGAAGCCCAGTGACGATGGGAGAGCTTAGCACATGGCTGGGCACTGTGGTTTCTTCCAGAGAAGTGGATGGAATTTGCTTTACCTTGCCACAACCACTTGTGATAGGGTCCGCACTCAGGAAAACTGTTTCCATTGGAAGCCGGATTTTGCCAAACGGGTCTCTGGGCCGTGGGCCTCGGGTGTCCCTCAGGTTCCCAAAAGCACAGGGACGAGGTGAGGGGCTTAGACCATGCCTGGGCAATGTTGTCTCTTACACCTGGGTGTGTGGCATTTTGTTTACCTGGCTACCCCCACTTGGGATAGGTTTTCCACAGCAAGAGCATATTGCTCATCAGAAGCCGTTTTTGCCCCAGGGGGTCTTCGGGCTGGGTTCCTTCGGGTTGAACTCCTGCTAGCAAAATCGCCGGGATGAGGGAAGGGCTCAGACGGGGCCTGGGCCCTAAGGTCTCTTACAGGTCAGTGTATGGCATTTCTTTCACCTTGCCACAAGCACTTGGGAGCATGTCTACACGTGAAGAAAGACTTTTTCGTGGGAAGCCGGTTTTTCTCAAACGGGTCCCAGTGTTGTGCTCCCCTCTTTTCCCTCCTGCTGCCAGAAGCCCAGTGACGATGGGAGGGCTTAGCACATGGCTGGGCACTGTGGTTTCTTCCAGAGAAGTGGATGGCATTTGCTTTACCTTGCCACAACCACTTGTGATAGGGTCCGCACCTCAGGAAAACTGTTTCCGTTGGAAGCCGGCTTTTTGCCAAACGGGTCTCAGGGCCGTGGGCCTCGGGTGTCCCTCAGGCTCCCAAAAGCACAGGGACGAGGTGAGGGGCTTAGACCATGCCTGGGCAATGTTGTCTCTTACACCTGGGTGTGTGGCATTTTGTTGAGCTGGCTACCCCCACTTGGGATAGGTTTTCCACATCAAGAGCATATTGTTCCTCGGAAGCCGTTTTTGCCCCAGGGCGTCTCCGGGCTGGGTTCGTTCGGGTTGATGTCTTTTCTCAAAACCGCCGGGATGAGGGAAGGACTCAGACGGTGCCTTCGCACTGTGGTCTCTTACCCGAACCGTACCCTAAGGGAACCCAAACACTATACCCTGACCCAGACGCTGACCCTGATCCTGACCATGACCCTGACCCTAACCCGAACCCTAACCCTAACCATAACACCTAACCCTAACTGTAACCCTACCCTGAGCCCTAACCATAACCCTAACACGAACCCTAATCCTAAACAGAACCCTAGCCCTAACCCAAACCCTACCCCTAACCCGAACCCTAACGGGAACCCTAACTCTAACCCTAACCTTAACCGTAACCTGAAATCTAACCCTATCCCAAACCCGAACCCTAACCCGAACCCTAAACGTAACCCTAACCCGAACCCGAACCCTATCCCTAAACTGAACCCGAATCCAAACCCTAACCCTAACCCGAACCTAACCCTAACCCTAACCCTAACCCGAACCCTAAGGGGAACTCTAACCCTAACCCGAACCCTAACCAGAACCCGAATCGTAACACTAACCCTAACCCGAAATCGAACCCTCACCTGAACGCTAACACTAACCCTAACCCGAAACCTAACCCTAACCATAACACCTAACCCTAACCGTAACCCTACCCTGAGCCCTAACCATAACCCTAACACGAACCCTAATCCTAAACAGAACCCTAACCCTAACCCTAACCCTAACCCTAACTCACCCGAACCCTAACCGTAACCCAACCCGAAACCTAACCCTAACCTTAACCTGAACCCTAACCCTAACCCTAACACGAACCCAAACCCGAACCCGAACCCAAAATCTAACCCTAACCCGAACCCGAACCATAACCTGAACCCTAAACCGAACCCTAACCCTAACCCAAACCTGAACCCGAACTCTAACCCTACCCGAAGCGTAACCCGATCCCTAACCCTAACCCTAACCTGAACGCGAACCTGAACCCTAACACTAACCCGAAACCTAACCCTAACCCGAACCTAACCCAAATCCTAACCCTAAACCAAACCCTAACCCTAACCCGAAACCTAACCTTAACCCGAACCCGAACATTAACCGGAACCCTAACCCTAACCCAAACCTGAACCGTACCTGAACCCTAACCCGACCCTTACCCTAACCCTCTCCCTAACCTGAAACCTAACCCTAACCCTAATCCTAACCCTAACCCTAAACCTCACCCGAACCCTAACCCTAACCCGAACCCGAACCCTAACCCTAACCCGAACCCTAACCTAAACCCGAAACCTAACCGAACCCTAACCCGAACTCTAACCTGAACCTGAATCCTAACACTAACCCTAACGCAACCCGAACCCTAACCCGAACCCTATCCCGAACCCTAACGCTAACACGAACCCTAACCCTAACCATAACCCTAACCCAAACCCTAACCCTAACCCTAACCCTAACCCTAACCCTAACCCTATCCCTAATCTGAACCCTAACCCTAACCCTAACCCGAATCCTAACCTCAACTTTAACCCTAACCCTAACCCTAACCCTAACCGGAACTCGAAACCTAATCTGAACCCTAACACTAACCCTAACCCGAAACCAAACCCAAACACTAACGCTAACCCGAACCCTAACCCTACCACTAACCCTAAACCGAACCCTACCCCGAACCCTAACCCTAACCCTAACCCTAACCCGAACCTGAACCCTCAACCGAACACGAACCCTAACCCTAACCCACACCAAAATCTAACCCTAACTTAACCTAAACCCTAACCCGAACCTAAACCCTAACCA
>NC_142146.1:525000-545000 GCF_024610735.1 Ursus americanus
AACCGTAACCCTAAACCTAACACTAACCCTAACCCTAACGCTAACCCGAACCCTAACCCTAACCCTAAGCCTACCTAACCCGGACCCGAACCGGATCCCTAACCCGAACCCGAACCCTAACCCTAACCCGACCCTAACCCTAACCCTATCCCTAACCTGAACCCTAACCCTAACCCTAACCCTAACCCTAACCCAAACCCTAACCCTAACCCGAACCTAACCCTAACCCCAAAACTAACCCCAACCCTAAGAGGAACCCTAACCCTAACCGGAACCATAACCCGAACCCTAACAGTAACCCTAACCCTAACCTTAACATGAAACCTCACCCTACACTAACGCGAACCTGAACCTGAAATTGAACCCTAACCCTAACCCTAACCCTAACCCTAACCCTAACCCTAACGCTAACCCTACCCTAACACTAACCCTATCCCTAACGTGAACCCTAACCCTAACCCTAACCCTAACCCTAACTCTAACCCTAACCCTAACCCTAACCCGAAGCTGAACCCTCAACCAAACACGAACCGTAACCCTAACTCTAACACTAACTCACTCGAACCCTAACCCTAACACAACCCGAATCCTAACCCTAACCTTAACCTGAACCCTAACCCTAACCAAACCCGAACCCTAACCCTAACCCTAAACCTAACCCGAAACCAAACCCTAAACCTCACTCTAACCCTAACCCGAACCGTAACCCTAAACCTAACACTAACCCTAACCCTAACACTAACCCGAACCCTAACCCTAACCCTAAGCCTAACCTAACCCGGACCCGAACCGGATCCCTAACCCGAACCCGAACCCTAACCCTAACCCTAACCCTAACCCTAACCCTAACCCTATCCCTAACCCTAACCCTAACCCTAACCCTAACCCGAGCCCTAAACCGTCCCTTACCTCAACCCTATCCCTAACCTGAACCCTAACCCTAAACCTAACCCGAACCCTAACCCTAACCGTAACCCTAACCCGAACACTAACCCTAACCCGACCCTAACCCTAACCCTATCCCTAACCTGAAACCTAACCCTAACCCTAACCCTAACCCGAACCCTAACCCTAACCATAACCCTAACCCAAACCCTAACCCTAACCCGACCCTAACCCTAACCATAACCCTCACCCGAACCCTAACCCTAACCCGACCCTAACCCTAACCCGAACCCGAACCCTAACCCTAACCCTAACCCTAACTCTAACCCTAACCCTAACCCTAATCCTAACCCTAACCATAACCCTAACCCAAACCCTAACCCTAAACCGACCCTATCCCTAACCCTAACCCTAACCCTAACCCTAACCCTAACCCTAACCCTAACACTAACCCGACCGTTACCCCAACCCTATACCTAACCCTAACCCTAACCCTAACCCAAACCCTAACCCTAACCCACACCAAAACCTAACCCTAACCTTAACCTGAACCCAAACCCCAACCCGAACCCGAAACCTAACCCTAACCCTAAACCTAACCCGACCCCAAACCCTAAACCTCACCCTAACCCTAACCCGAACCGTAACCCTAACCCTAACCCTAACCCTAACCCTAATGCTAACCCGAACCCTAACCCTAACCCTAACCCTATCCCTAACCTGAACCCTAACCCTAACCCTAAGATTAATCCGAAATCGAACCCTTACCCTAACCCGAACCCTAACCCTAACCCGAACCTAACCCTAACCCCAACCGTAACCCCAACCCTAAGAGGAACCCTAACCCTAACCGGAACCCTAACCCGAACCCTAACCCTAACGCTAACCCTAATCTGAACCTCACCCTACCCTAACCCGAATCTGAAGCCGAAACTGAACCCTAACCCTAACCCTAAACCGAACCCAAATCCTAACCCTAACCTTAACCCTAACCGGAACCCGAATCTGAACACGAAACCGACCCCGAACCTGAACCCTAACCGTAACCCGAAACCTAAACCTAACCGTAGCACTAAACCTCACCCGAACGCTAACCCGAACCCTAACCCTAACCGAACCCTAACCGTAACCCTCACCCGAACCCTAATCCTAATCCTAACCCGAACCCGAATCCAAACCCAAACCCTAACCCAAACCTAAACCTAACCCTAACCCTAAAACGAACACTAAGAGGAACACTAAACCTAACCCGAACCCTAACCCGATTCCTAACCCTAACCATAACCCTAACCCTAACCCGAACCTGAACCCTCAACCGCACATGAACACTAACCCTAACCCTAACCCTAACCCTAACCCTAAACCTAACACGAACCCAAACCCTAAACCTCACCCTAACCCTAACCCGAACCCTAAACCTAACCCTAACACTACCCCGAACCCTAACCCTAACCCTAACCCGAACCCTAACCCGATCCCTAACCCTAACCCTAACCTGAACGCGAACCCGAACCCTAACCCAAACCCGAAACATAACCCTAACCCAAACCTAACCCTAACCCAAACCCGAACCCTAAGAGGAACTCTAACCCTAACCCGAACCCTAACCCGAATCCGAACCGTAACCCTAACCCTAACATGAATTCGAACCCTAACCTGAACCCTAACACTAACCCTAACCCGAAACCAAACCCAAACCATAACCCTAACTCGAACACTGACCCTACCCCTAACCGTAAACTGAACCCTAACCCGAACCCTAACCCTAACCCTAACCCTAACCCGAACCCAAACCTGAACCCTCAACCGAACACAAACCCTAACCCTAACCCTAACCAAACTCACCCGAACCCTAACCGTAACCCAACCCGAAACCTAACCCTAACCTTAACCTGAAACCTAACCCTAACCCTAACACGAACCCAAACCCGAACCCGAACCAAAAATCTAACCCTAACCCGAACCCGAACGCTAACATGAACCCTAAACCGAACCCTAACCCTAACCCATCCCCGAACCCGAACCCAAACCCTAACCCGAACCTGTACCCTAAACCTAACCTGAACGTGAACCCGAAACCTAACCCGAACCCGTAACCTAACCCTAACCCGAACCTCACCCTAAACCTAACCCTAACCCAAACCCAAACCCTAACCCTAACCCGAAACCTAACCTTAACCCTAACCCGAACCCGAAACCTAACCCTAACCCTAACCCGAACCCTAACCCGAACCCTAACCCTAACCCAAACCCGAACCGTAACCCGAACCCTAACCCGACCCTTACCCTAACCCTATCCCTAAACTGAACCCTAACCCTAACCCTAAAACTAACCCGAACCCAAACCCTAACCCTAACCGTAAACCCAAAACGAACCCTAAACCTAACCCTACCCCTAAACTGAAACCTAAGCCTAACCCTAACCCTAACCCTAACCCTAACCCTAACCCAAGCCCAAAAACTAACCCTAACCTAACGCTAACCCTATCCCTAACCTTAACCCTATCCCTAACCCTAAGCCTCACCTGAACCCGAACCCTAACTCTAACCCGAACCGTAACCCTAACCCGAACCTAACCCTAACCCCAACCATAACCCCAAACCTAAGAGGAACCCTAACCCTAACCGGAACCCTAACCTGAACCCTAACCCTAACCCTAACCCTAACCTGAACCTCACCCTACCCTAACCCAAATCGGAAGCCGAAATTGAACCCGAACCCTAACCCTAACCCGAACCCAAATCCTAACCAGAACCCTAACCCTAATCGGAAACCTAACCCTGGCCCTAACCCTAAACCTAACCCTAGCCCTAAACCTCACCCGAACCCTAACCCTAACCCTAACCGTAACCCTAACCGGAACCCTAACCCGAACCCTAACCCTAACCCTAACCCTAACCGGAAACCTAACCCTAACCCTAACCCTAACCCTAACCCTAGCCCTAAACCTCACACGAACCCTAACCCTAAACCTAACCCTAACACTAACCCTAACCCTACCCTGAACCCTAACCCTCACCCTAACCCTAACCCTAACCCGAACCCTAACCCGAAACCTATCCCTAACCTGAAACCTAACCCTAACCCTAAAACTAACCCTAATCCTAACCCTAACCTGAACCCTAACCCTAACCCTAACCCTAACCCTAACTCTAACCCTCACCCTAACCCTCACCCTTACCCTATCCCGAACCCTAACCCTAACCCGAATACGAACCCTAACCCTAACCCTAACCCTAACCTGAACCCGAACCGTAACCCTAACCCGAAACCTAACCCGAACCCGAATCCTCACCCTAACCCGAACCCTAAACCTAACCCTAACCAGAACCCTAAGCCGAACCCTATCCCTAACCCTAACCCTAACCCTTTCCTGAACCTGAACCCGAAACCGAACCCGAAACTGAACCCTAACCGTAACCCGAAACCAAATACTAACCCTAGCCCTAAACCTCACACGAACCCTAACCCTAACCCGAACCCTAACCCTAACCCTAACACGAACCCGAACCCTAACCCGAAACCTAACCGTAACCCTAACCCGAACCCTATACCAACCCTAACCCGAACCCGAATCCAAACCCTAACCCTAACCCTAACCCTAACCCGAACCCTAACCCTAACCCTAACCCTAACCCGAACCCTAATCCTAACACGAACCCGAACCCTAACACGAACCCGAACCCTAAACCGAACGCTAACCGTAACCCTAACCCGAACCCTATACCTAACCCTAACCCGAACCCGAATCCAAACCCTAACCCTAACCCAAACCTAACCCTAACCCTAACCCTAAACCGAACCCTAAGAGGAACACTAACCCTAACCCGAACCCTAATCCTACCCCTAACCCTAACCCTAATCCGCACCCTAACCCGAACCCTAACCTGAACCCGAACCGTAACCCTAACCCTAACCCTAACCCTAACCCGAACCCTAACCCTACCCCTAACCCTAACCCTAACCCTAACCCGAACCCTAACCCTAACACGAACCCGAACCCTAACACGAACCCGAACCCTAACCCGAACGCTAACCGTAACCCTAACCCGAACCCTATACCTAACCCTAACCCGAACCCGAATCCAAACCCTAACCCTAACCCAAACCTAACCCTAACCCTAACCCTAAACCGAACCCTAAGAGGAACACTAACCCTAACCCGAACCCTAACCCTACCCCTAACCCTAACCCTAACCCGCACCCTAACCCGAACCCTAACCTGAACCCGAACCGTAACCCTAATCCGAACACGAACTCGAACCCTAACCTGAACCCTAACACTAACCCTAAACCGAAACCAAACCCGAACCCTAACCCTAACCCTAACGCTAACCCGAACCCGAAACCAAACCCGAAGCCTGACCCTAACCCTAACCCTAACCCGAACCCTAACCCTACCCGTAACCCTAAACCGAACCCTACCCCTAACCCTAACCCGAACCCTAAACCTAACCCTAACCCGAAACCTAACCCTAACCCTACCCTAACCCGAACCCGAACCCTAACCATAACCCTAACCCTAACCCTAACCCTAACACGAACCCTAACCCTAACCCTAACCCGAACCCGAACCTGAACCCTAATCCTAACCCGAACCCTAACCCGAACCGGAACCCTAACACGAACCCGAACCCTAAACTGAACCCGAACCCGAACCCTAACCCTAACCCTAACCCGGATCCTAACCCGAACCCTCACCTGAACCCTACCCGAACCCTAACCGGAATCCTAAAACGAACCCGAACCCTAACCCTAACCCCAACCCTAACCCGAACGCTAACCCGAACCCGAAACCTAACCCGAACCCGAAACCTAACGTGAACCCGAACCCAAACCCGAACCCTAACTTGAACCAGAACCCGAACCCGAACCCTAACCCGAACCCGAACCCGAACCCAAACCCAAACCCTAACCCGAACCCTAACCCGAAGCCTAAACTGAACCCGAACACAAACCCTAACCCTAACCCGAACCCGACCCGAACCCGAACCCGAACCCATACCCTAACACGAACCAGAACCCGA
This sequence comes from Ursus americanus, assembly GCF_024610735.1. NCBI lineage: Eukaryota > Metazoa > Chordata > Mammalia > Carnivora > Ursidae > Ursus > Ursus americanus. The sequence continues at coordinate 530,914 of NC_142146.1, forward strand.
ACCCGAAACCGAAACCGAACCTGAACCCGAACCCGAAACCGAACCTGAACCCGAACCCTAACCCGAACCCGAACCCGAACCCGAACCCAAACCCGAACCCTAACCCAAAAGCACAGAGACCAGGTGAGGGGCTTAGACCATGCCTGGGCAATGTTGTTTCTTACACCTGGGTGTGTGGCATTTTGTTTACCTGGCTACCCCCACTTGGGTTAGGTTTTCCACAGCAAGCACCTATTGTTCCTCAGAAGACGTTTTTGCCCCAGGGGTCTCCGGGCTGTGTTCCTTGGGGTTGAACTCCTGCTAGCAAAACCGCCGGGATGAGGGAAGGGTTCAGACTGTGCCTTGGCCCTGTGGTCTCTTCCAGGTCAGTGTATGGCATTTCCTTCACCTTGCCACAGGCACTTGGGAGCATGTCTGCACGTGGAGATAGACTTTCCTGTGGGAAGCCGGTTTTTTCAAACGGGTCCCAGTGCTGTGCTCCTCTCTTTTCACTCCTGCTGCTAGAAGCCCAGTGAGAATGGGAGGGTTTAGAACATGGCTGGGCACTGTGGTTTCTTCCAGAGAAGTGGATGGCATTTGCTTTACCTTGCCACAACCACTTGGGAGAGGGTCTGCACCTCAGGAAAACTGTTTCCGTGGGAAGCCGGCTTTTTGCCAAACGGGTCTCAGGGCCGTGGGCCTCGGGTGTCCCTCCGGCTCCCCAAAGCACAGGGACGAGGTGAGGGGCTTAGACCATGCCTGGGCAATGTTGTTTCTTACACCTGAGTGTGTGGCATTTTGTTTACCTGGCTACCCCCACTTGGCATAGGTTTTCCACAACAAGCACCTATTGTTCCTCAGAAGTCGTTTTTGCCTCAGGGGTCTCCGGGCTGTGTTCGTTGGGGTTGAACTCCTGCTAGCACAACCGCCGGGATGAGGGAAGGGTTCAGACTGTGCCTGGGCCCTGTGGTCTCTTCCAGGTCAGTGTATGGCATTTCCTTCCCCTTGCCACAGGCACCTGGGAGCATGTCTGCACGTGGAGAAAGACTTTCCCATGGGAAGCCGGTTTTTGTCAAACGGGTTCCAGTGCTCTGCTCCTCTCTTTTCACTCCTGCTGCCAGAAGCCCAGTGAGGATGGGAGGACTTAGAACATGGCTGGGCACTGTGGTTTCTTCCAGAGACGAGTATGGCATTTCCTTCACCTTGCCACAGGCACTTGGGAGCATGTCTGCACGTGGAGATAGACTTTCCCGTGGGAAGCCTGTTTTTGTCAAACGGGTCCCAGTGCTGTGCTCCTCTCTTTTCACTCCGGCTGCCAGAAGCCCAGTGAGGATGGGAGGGCTTAGAACATGACTGGGCACTGTCGTTTCCTCCAGAGACGTGGATGGCATTGCTATACCTTGCCACAACCACTTGTGAGAGGGTCTGCACATCAAGAAAACTGTTTCTGTGGGAAGCCGGGTTTGGCCAAACGGGTCTCAGGCCCGTGGGTCTCGGGTGTCCGTCCGGCTCCCCAAAGCACAGGGATGAGGTGAGGGGCTTAGACCATGCTTGGGCAATGTTGTTTCTTACACCTGGGTGTGTGGCATTTTGTTTACCTGGCTACCCCTCTTGGGATAGGTTTTCCACAGCAAGAGCATATTGCTCGTCAGAAGCCGTTTTTGAATCAGGGGTCTCCGGGCTGTGTTCGTTGGGGTTGAACTCCTGCTAGCAAAACCGCCGGGATGAGGGAAGGGTTCAGACTGTGCCTGGGCCATGTGGTCTCTTCCAGGTCAGTGTATGGCATTTCCTTCCCCTTGCCACAGGCACCTGGGAGCATGTCTGCACGTGGAGAAAGACTTTCCCGTGGGAAGCCGGTTTTTGTCCAACGGGTCCCAGTGCTCTGCCCCTCTCTTTTCACTCCTACTGCCAGAAGCCCAGGGAGGATGGGAGGGCTTAGAACATGGCTGGGCACTGTGGTTTCTTCCAGACAAGTGGAGGGCATTTGCTTTACCTTGCCACAACCACTTGGGATAGGGTCTGCACTTCAGGAAAACTGTTTCCGTGGGAAGCCGGCTTTTTGCAAAAGGTCTCTGGGCCGAGGGCCTCAGGTGTCCCTCCGGCTCCCCAAAGCACAGGGACAAGGTGAGGGGCTTAGACCATGCCTGGGCAATGTTGTTTCTTACACCTGGGTGTGCGGCATTTTGTTGAGCTGGCTACCCCCACTTGGGATAGGTTTTCCACAGCAAGCGCCTAGGAAGCCGTTTTTGCCTTAGTGTTCTCCGGGCTGTGTTCGTTGGGGTTGAACTCCTGCTAGCAAAACCGCTGGGATGAGGGAAGGGTTCAGACTGTGCCTGGGCCCTGTGGTCTCTTCAAGGTCAGTGTATGGCATTTCCTTCCCCTTGCCACAGGCACCTGGGAGCATGTCTTCACGTGGAGAAAGACTTTCCCGTGGGAAGCCGGTTTTTGTCAAACGGGTCCCAGTGCTCTGCTCCTCTCTTTTCACTCCTGCTGCCAGAAGCTCAGGGAGGATGGGAGGGCTTAGAACATGGCTGGGCACTGTGGTTTCTTCCAGAGAAGTGGAGGGCATTTGCTTTACCTTGCCACAACCACTTGTGAGAGGGTCTGCACCTCAGGAAAACTGTTTCCGTGGGAAGCCTGCTTTTTGCAAAGGGGTCTCAGGGTCGTGGGCCTCGGCTGTCCCTCCGGCTCCCCAAAGCACAGGGACGAGGTGAGGGGCTTAGACCATGCCTGGGCAATGTTGTTTCTTACACCTGGGTGTGTGGCATTTTGTTGACCTGGCTACCCCCACTTGGGATAGGTTTTCCACAGCAAGCGCCTATTGTTCGTCGGAAGCCGTTTTTGCCCCAGGGGTCTCCGGGCTGTGTTCGTTGGGGTTGAACTCCTGCTAGCAAAACCGCCGGGATGAGGGAAGGGTTCAGACTGTGCCTGGGCCCTGTGGTCTCTTCCAGGTCAGTGTATGGCATTTCCTTCCCCTTGCCACAGGCACCTGGGAGCATGTCTGCACGTGGAGAAAGACTTTCCCGTGGGAAGCCGGTTTTTGTCAAACAGGTCCCAGTGCTCTGCTCCTCTCTTTTCACTCCTGCTGCCAGAAGCCCAAGGAGGATGGGAGGGCTTAGAATATGGCTGGGCACTGTGGTTTCTTCCAGAGAAGTGGAGGGCATTTGCTTTACCTTGCCACAACCACTTGGGATAGGGTCTGCACCTCAGGAAAACTGTTTCCGTGGGAAGCCGGCTTTTTGCAAAGAGGTCTCTGGGCCGAGGGCCTCATGTGTCCCTCTGGCTCCCCAAAGCACAGGGACGAGGTGAGGGGCTTAGGCCATGCCTGGGCAATGTTGTTTCTTACACCTGGGTGTGTGGCATTTTGTTGACCTGGCTACCCCCACTTGGGAAAGGTTTTCCACAGCAAGTGCCTATTGTTCGTCGGAAGCCGTTTTTGCCCCAGGGGTCTCCGGGCTGTGTTCATTGGGGTTGAACTCCTGCTAGCAAAACCGCCGGGTTGAGGGAAGGGTTCAGACTGTGCCTGGGCCCTGTGGTCTCTTCCAGGTCAGTGTATGGCATTTCCTTCCCCTTGCCACAGGCACCTGGGAGCATGTCTGCACGTGGAGAAAGACTTTCCTGTGGGAAGCCGGTTTTTGTCCAACGGGTCCCAGTGCTCTGCTCCTCTCTTTTCACTCCTGCTGCCAGAAGCCCAGGGAGGATGGGAGGGCTTAGAACATGGCTGGGCACTGTGGTTTCTTCCAGAGAAGTGGAGGGCATTTGCTTTACCTTGCCACAACCACTTGTGAGAGGGTCTGCACCTCAGGAAAACTGTTCCCGTGGGAAGCCTGCTTTTTGCAAAGGGGTCTCAGGGCCGTGGGCCTCGGCTGTCCCTCCGGGTCCCCAAAGCACAGGGATGAGGTGAGGGGCTTAGACCATGCCTGAGCAATGTTGTTTCTTACACCTGGGTGTGTGGCATTTTGTTGACCTGGCTACCCCCACTTGGGATAGGTTTTCCACAGCAAGCGCCTATTGTTAGTCCGAAGCCGTTTTTGCCCTAGGGGTCTCCGGGCTGTGTTCGTTGGGGTTGAACTCCTGCTAGCAAAACCGCCGGGATGAGGGAAGGGTTCAGACTGTGCCTGGGCCCTGTGGTCTCTTCCAGGTCAGTGTATGGCATTTCCTTCCCCTTGCCTCAGGCACCTGGGAGCATGTCTGCACGTGGAGAAAGACTTTCCCGTGGGAAGCCGGTTTTTGTCAAACAGGTCCCAGTGCTCTGCTCCTCTCTTTACACTCCTGCTGCCAGAGCCCAGGGAGGATGGGAGGGCTTAGAACATGGCTGGGCACTGTGGTTTCTTCCAGAGAAGTGGAGGGCATTTGCTTTACCTTGCCACAACCACTTGGGATAGGGTCTGCACCTCAGGAAATCTGTTTCCGTGGGAAGCTGGCTTTTTGCAAAGGGGTCTCTGGGCCCAGGGACTCGGGTGTCCCTCCGGCTCCCCAAAGCACAGGGACGAGGTGAGGGGCTTAGACCATGCCTGGGCAATGTTGTTTCTTACACCTGGGTGTGTGGCATAGTTTACCTGGCTACCCCCACTTGGGATAGGTGTTCCACAGCAAGCACCTATTGTTCGTCGGAAGCCGTTTTTGCCCCAGGGGTCTCGGGGCTGTGTTCGTTGGGGTTGAACTCCTGCTAGCAAAACCGCCGGGTTGAAGGAAGGGTTCAGACTGTGCCTGGGCCCTGTGGTCTCTTCCAGGTCAGTGTATGGCATTTCCTTCCCCTTGCCACAGGCACCTGGGAGCATGTCTTCACGTGGAGAACGACTTTCCCGTGGGAAGCCGGTTTTTGTCCAACGGGTCCTAGTGCTCTGCTCCTCTCTTTTCACTCCTGCTGCCAGAAGCCCAGTGAGGATGGGAGGGCTTAGAACATGGCTGGGCACTGTGGTTTCTTCCAGAGAAGTGGATGGCATTTGCTTTACCTTGCCACAACCACTTGGGAGAGGGTCTGCACCTCAGGAAAACTGTTTCCGTGGGAAGCCGGCTTTTTGCCAAACGGGTCTCAGGGCCGTGGGCCTCGGGTGTCCCTCCGGCTCCCCAAAGCACAGGGACGAGGTGAGGGGCTTAGACCATGCCTGGGCAATGTTGTTTCTTACACCTGAGTGTGTGGCATTTTGTTTACCTGGCTACCCCCACTTGGCATAGGTTTTCCACAACAAGCACCTATTGTTCCTCAGAAGTCGTTTTTGCCTCAGGGGTCTCCGGGCTGTTTTCGTTGGGGTTGAACTCCTGGTAGCACAACCGCCGGGATGAGGGAAGGGTTCAGACTGTGCCTGGGCCCTGTGGTCTCCTCCAGGTCAGTGTATGGCATTTCCTTCACCTTGCCACCGTCACTTGGGAGCATGTCTGCACGTGGAGAAAGACTTTCCCGTGGGAAGCCGGTTTTTGTCAAACGGGTTCCAGTGCTCTGCTCCTCTCTTTTCACTCCTGCTGCCAGAAGCCCAGTGAGGATGGGAGGACTTAGAACATGGCTGGGCACTGTGGTTTCTTCCAGAGACGAGGATGGCATTTCCTTCACCTTGCCACAGGCACTTGGGAGCATGTCTGCACGTGGAGATAGACTTTCCCGTGGGAAGCCTGTTTTTGTCAAACGGGTCCCAGTGCTGTGCTCCTCTCTTTTCACTCCGGCTGCCAGAAGCCCAGTGAGGATGGGAGGGCTTAGAACATGACTGGGCACTGTCGTTTCCTCCAGAGACGTGGATGGCATTGCTATACCTTGCCACAACCACTTGTGAGAGGGTCTGCACATCAAGAAAACTGTTTCTGTGGGAAGCCGGGTTTGGCCAAACGGGTCTCAGGCCCGTGGGTCTCGGGTGTCCGTCCGGCTCCCCAAAGCACAGGGATGAGGTGAGGGGCTTAGACCATGCTTGGGAAATGTTGTTTCTTACACCTGGGTGTGTGGCATTTTGTTTACCTGGCTACCCCTCTTGGGATAGGTTTTCCACAGCAAGAGCATATTGCTCGTCAGAAGCCGTTTTTGAATCAGGGGTCTCCGGGCTGTGTTCGTTGGGGTTGAACTCCTGCTAGCAAAACCGCCGGGATGAGGGAAGGGTTCAGACTGTGCCTGGGCCATGTGGTCTCTTCCAGGTCAGTGTATGGCATTTCCTTCCCCTTGCCACAGGCACCTGGGAGCATGTCTGCACGTGGAGAAAGACTTTCCCGTGGGAAGCCGGTTTTTGTCAAACGGGTCCCAGTGCTCTGCCCCTCTCTTTTCACTCCTACTGCCAGAAGCCCAGGGAGGATGGGAGGGCTTAGAACATGGCTGGGCACTGTGGTTTCTTCCAGACAAGTGGAGGGCATTTGCTTTACCTTGCCACAACCACTTGGGATAGGGTCTGCACTTCAGGAAAACTGTTTCCGTGGGAAGCCGGCTTTTTGCAAAAGGTCTCTGGGCCGAGGGCCTCAGGTGTCCCTCCGGCTCCCCAAAGCACAGGGACAAGGTGAGGGGCTTAGACCATGCCTGGGCAATGTTGTTTCTTACACCTGGGTGTGCGGCATTTTGTTGAGCTGGCTACCCCCACTTGGGATAGGTTTTCCACAGCAAGCGCCTAGGAAGCCGTTTTTGCCTTAGTGTTCTCCGGGCTGTGTTCGTTGGGGTTGAACTCCTGCTAGCAAAACCGCCGGGATGAGGGAAGGGTTCAGACTGTGCCTGGGCCATGTGGTCTCTTCCAGGTCAGTGTATGGCATTTCCTTCCCCTTGCCACAGGCACCTGGGAGCATGTCTTCACGTGGAGAAAGACTTTCCCGTGGGAAGCCGGTTTTTGTCAAACGGGTCCCAGTGCTCTGCTCCTCTCTTTTCACTCCTGCTGCCAGAAGCTCAGGGAGGATGGGAGGGCTTAGAACATGGCTGGGCACTGTGGTTTCTTCCAGAGAAGTGGAGGGCATTTGCTTTACCTTGCCACAACCACTTGTGAGAGGGTCTGCACCTCAGGAAAACTGTTTCCGTGGGAAGCCTGCTTTTTGCAAAGGGGTCTCAGGGTCGTGGGCCTCGGCTGTCCCTCCGGCTCCCCAAAGCACAGGGACGAGGTGAGGGGCTTAGACCATGCCTGGGCAATGTTGTTTCTTACACCTGGGTGTGTGGCATTTTGTTGATCTGGCTACCCCCACTTGGGATAGGTTTTCCACAGCAAGCGCCTATTGTTCGTCGGAAGCCGTTTTTGCCCCAGGGGTCTCCGGGCTGTGTTCCTTGGGGTAGAACTCCTGCTAGCAAAACCGCCGGGATGAGGGAAGGGTTCAGACTGTGCCTGGGCCCTGTGGTCTCTTCCAGGTCAGTGTATGGCATTTCCTTCCCCTTGCCACAGGCACCTGGGAGCATGTCTGCACGTGGAGAAAGACTTTCCCGTGGGAAGCCGGTTTTTGTCAAACAGGTCCCAGTGCTCTGCTCCTCTCTTTTCACTCCTGCTGCCAGAAGCCCAAGGAGGATGGGAGGGCTTAGAATATGGCTGGGCACTGTGGTTTCTTCCAGAGAAGTGGAGGGCATTTGCTTTACCTTGCCACAACCACTTGGGATAGGGTCTGCACCTCAGGAAAACTGTTTCCGTGGGAAGCCGGCTTTTTGCAAAGAGGTCTCTGGGCCGAGGGCCTCATGTGTCCCTCTGGCTCCCCAAAGCACAGGGACGAGGTGAGGGGCTTAGACCATGCCTGGGCAATGTTGTTTCTTACACCTGGGTGTGTGGCATTTTGTTGACCTGGCTACCCCCACTTGGGAAAGGTTTTCCACAGCAAGTGCCTATTGTTCGTCGGAAGCCGTTTTTGCCCCAGGGGTCTCCGGGCTGTGTTCATTGGGGTTGAACTCCTGCTAGCAAAACCGCCGGGTTGAGGGAAGGGTTCAGACTGTGCCTGGGCCCTGTGGTCTCTTCCAGGTCAGTGTATGGCATTTCCTTCCCCTTGCCACAGGCACCTGGGAGCATGTCTGCACGTGGAGAAAGACTTTCCTGTGGGAAGCCGGTTTTTGTCCAACGGGTCCCAGTGCTCTGCTCCTCTCTTTTCACTCCTGCTGCCAGAAGCCCAGGGAGGATGGGAGGGCTTAGAACATGGCTGGGCACTGTGGTTTCTTCCAGAGAAGTGGAGGGCATTTGCTTTACCTTGCCACAACCACTTGTGAGAGGGTCTGCACCTCAGGAAAACTGTTCCCGTGGGAAGCCTGCTTTTTGCAAAGGGGTCTCAGGGCCGTGGGCCTCGGCTGTCCCTCCGGGTCCCCAAAGCACAGGGATGAGGTGAGGGGCTTAGACCATGCCTGGGCAATGTTGTTTCTTACACCTGGGTGTGTGGCATTTTGTTGACCTGGCTACCCCCACTTGGGATAGGTTTTCCACAGCAAGCGCCTATTGTTAGTCCGAAGCCGTTTTTGCCCCAGGGGTCTCCGGGCTGTGTTCGTTGGGGTTGAACTCCTGCTAGCAAAACCGCCGGGATGAGGGAAGGGTTCAGACTGTGCCTGGGCCCTGTGGTCTCTTCCAGGTCAGTGTATGGCATTTCCTTCCCCTTGCCTCAGGCACCTGGGAGCATGTCTGCACGTGGAGAAAGACTTTCCCGTGGGAAGCCGGTTTTTGTCAAACAGGTCCCAGTGCTCTGCTCCTCTGTTTACACTCCTGCTGCCAGAAGCCCAGGGAGGATGGGAGGGCTTAGAACATGGCTGGGCACTGTGGTTTCTTCCAGAGAAGTGGAGGGCATTTGCTTTACCTTGCCACAACCACTTGGGATAGGGTCTGCACCTCAGGAAATCTGTTTCCGTGGGAAGCTGGCTTTTTGCAAAGGGGTCTCTGGGCCCAGGGACTCGGGTGTCCCTCCGGCTCCCCAAAGCACAGGGACGAGGTGAGGGGCTTAGACCATGCCTGGGCAATGTTGTTTCTTACACCTGGGTGTGTGGCATTTTGTTGACCTGGCTACCCCCACTTGGGATAGGTTTTCCACAGCAAGCGCCTATTGTTCGTCGGAAGCCGTTTTTGCCCCAGGGGTCTCCGGGCTGTGTTCGTTGGGGTTGAACTCCTGGTAGCGAAACCGCCGGGATGAAGGAAGGGTTCAGACTGTGCCTGGGCCCTGTGGTCTCTTCCAGGTCAGTGTATGGCATTTCCTTCCCCTTGCCACAGGCACCTGGGAGCATGTCTGCACGTGGAGAAAGACTTTCCCGTGGGAAGCCGGTTTTTGTCAAACGGGTCCCAGTGCTCTGCTCCTCTCTTTTCACTCCTGCTGCCAGAAGCCCAGGGAGGATGGGAGGGCTTAGAACATGGCTGGGCACTGTGGTTTCTTCCAGAGAATTGGAGGGCATTTGCTTTACCTTGCCACAACCACGTGGGATAGGGTCTGCACCTCAGGAAAACTGTTCCCGTGGGAAGCTGGCTTTTTGCAAAGGGGTCTCTGGGCCGAGGGCCTCAGGTGTCCCTCCGGCTCCCCAAAGCACAGGGACAAGGTGAGGGGCTTAGAACATGCCTGGGCAATGTTGTTTCTTACAACTGGGTGTGTGGCATTTTGTTGAGCTGGCTACCCCCACTTGGGATAGGTTTTCCACAGCAAGAGCATATTGATCGACAGAAGCCGTTTTCGCCCCAGGGGGTCTCCGGGCTGGGTTCCTTCGGGTTGAACTCCTGCTAGCAAAACCGCCGGGATGAGGGAAGGGCTCAGACGGTGCCTGGGCCCTGTGGTCTCTTACAGGTCACTGTATGGCATTTCCTTCACCTTGCCACAGGCACTTGGGAGCATGTCTGAACGGGAAGAAGGACTTTTTGGTGGGAAGCCGGTTTTTGTCAAACGGGTCCCAGTGCTGTGCTCCACTCTTTTCACTCCGGCTGCCAGAAGCCCAGTGACGATGGGAGGGCTTAGCACATGGCTGGGCACTGTGGTTTCTTCCAGAGAAATGGATGGCATTTGCTTTACCTTGCCACAACCACTTGTGATAGGGTCCGCACCTCAGGAAAACTATTTCCGTTGGAAGCCGGCTTTTTGCCAAACGGGTCTCAGGGCCATGGGCCTCGGGTGTCCCTCAGGCTCCCAAAAGCACAGGGACGAGGTGAGGGGCTTAGACCATGCCTGGGCAATGTAGTCTCTTACACCTGGTTGTGTGGCATTTTGTTTATCTGGCTACCCCCACTTGGGATAGGTTTTCCACAGCAAGAGCATATTGCGCTTAGGAAGCCGTTTATGCCCCAGGGGGTCTCCCGGCTGGGTTCGTTGGGGTTGAACTCCTGGTAGCAAAACCGCCTGGATGAGGGGAGGGCTCAGATGGTGCCTGGGCCCTGTGGTCTCTTCCAGGTCAGTGTATGGCATTTCCTTCACCTTGCCACAGGCACTTGGGAGCATGTCTGCAACATGAAGAAAGACTTTTTGGTGGGAAGCGGGTTTTTGTCAAACGGGTCCCAGTGCTGTGCTCCTCTCTTTTCCCTCCTGCTGCCAGAAGCCAAGTGAGGATCGGAGGGCTTAGCACATGGCTGGGCACCGTGGTTTCTTCCAGAGAAGTGGATGGCATTTGCTTTGCCTTGCCACAACCACTTGTGATAGGGTCCGCACCTCAGGAAAACTGTTTCCGTTGGAAGCCGGCTTTTTGCCAAACGGGTCTCAGGGCCGTGGGTCTCGGGTATCCCTCAGGCTGCCAAAAGCACACGGACGAGGTGAGGGGCTTAAACCATGCCTGGGGAATGTTGTCTCTTACACCTGGGTGTGTGGCATTTTGTTTACCTGGCTACCCCCACTTGGGATAGGTTTTCCACAGCAAGAGCATATTGCGCTTAGGAAGCCGTTTTTGCCCCAAGGGGTCTCCGGGCTGGGTTCCTTCGGGTTGAACTCCTGCTAGCAAAACCGCCAGGATGAGGGAAGGGCTCAGACGGTGCCTGGGCCCTGTGCTCTCTTACAGGTCAGTGTATGGCATTTCCTTCACCTGCCACAGGCACTTGGGAGCATGTCTGCACGTGGAGAAGGACTTTTTCGTGGGAAGCCGGTTTTTGTGAAACGGGTCCCAGTGCTGTGCTCCTCTCTTTTCCCTCCTGCTGCCAGAAGCCCAGTGACGATGGGAGAGCTTAGCACATGGCTGGGCACTGTGGTTTCTTCCAGAGAAGTGGATGGAATTTGCTTTACCTTGCCACAACCACTTGTGATAGGGTCCGCACTCAGGAAAACTGTTTCCATTGGAAGCCGGATTTTGCCAAACGGGTCTCTGGGCCGTGGGCCTCGGGTGTCCCTCAGGTTCCCAAAAGCACAGGGACGAGGTGAGGGGCTTAGACCATGCCTGGGCAATGTTGTCTCTTACACCTGGGTGTGTGGCATTTTGTTTACCTGGCTACCCCCACTTGGAATAGGTTTTCCACAGCAAGAGCATATTGCTCATCAGAAGCCGTTTTTGCCCCAGGGGGTCTTCGGGCTGGGTTCCTTCGGGTTGAACTCCTGCTAGCAAAATCGCCGGGATGAGGGAAGGGCTCAGACGGGGCCTGGGCCCTAAGGTCTCTTACAGGTCAGTGTATGGCATTTCTTTCACCTTGCCACAAGCACTTGGGAGCATGTCTACACGTGAAGAAAGACTTTTTCGTGGGAAGCCGGTTTTTCTCAAACGGGTCCCAGTGTTGTGCTCCCCTCTTTTCCCTCCTGCTGCCAGAAGCCCAGTGACGATGGGAGGGCTTAGCACATGGCTGGGCACTGTGGTTTCTTCCAGAGAAGTGGATGGCATTTGCTTTACCTTGCCACAACCACTTGTGATAGGGTCCGCACCTCAGGAAAACTGTTTCCGTTGGAAGCCGGCTTTTTGCCAAACGGGTCTCAGGGCCGTGGGCCTCGGGTGTCCCTCAGGCTCCCAAAAGCACAGGGACGAGGTGAGGGGCTTAGACCATGCCTGGGCAATGTTGTCTCTTACACCTGGGTGTGTGGCATTTTGTTGAGCTGGCTACCCCCACTTGGGATAGGTTTTCCACATCAAGAGCATATTGTTCCTCGGAAGCCGTTTTTGCCCCAGGGCGTCTCCGGGCTGGGTTCGTTCGGGTTGATGTCTTTTCTCAAAACCGCCGGGATGAGGGAAGGACTCAGACGGTGCCTTCGCACTGTGGTCTCTTACCCGAACCGTACCCTAAGGGAACCCAAACACTATACCCTGACCCAGACGCTGACCCTGATCCTGACCATGACCCTGACCCTAACCCGAACCCTAACCCTAACCATAACACCTAACCCTAACTGTAACCCTACCCTGAGCCCTAACCATAACCCTAACACGAACCCTAATCCTAAACAGAACCCTAGCCCTAACCCAAACCCTACCCCTAACCCGAACCCTAACGGGAACCCTAACTCTAACCCTAACCTTAACCGTAACCTGAAATCTAACCCTATCCCAAACCCGAACCCTAACCCGAACCCTAAACGTAACCCTAACCCGAACCCGAACCCTATCCCTAAACTGAACCCGAATCCAAACCCTAACCCTAACCCGAACCTAACCCTAACCCTAACCCTAACCCGAACCCTAAGGGGAACTCTAACCCTAACCCGAACCCTAACCAGAACCCGAATCGTAACACTAACCCTAACCCGAAATCGAACCCTCACCTGAACGCTAACACTAACCCTAACCCGAAACCTAACCCTAACCATAACACCTAACCCTAACCGTAACCCTACCCTGAGCCCTAACCATAACCCTAACACGAACCCTAATCCTAAACAGAACCCTAACCCTAACCCTAACCCTAACCCTAACCCTAACTCACCCGAACCCTAACCGTAACCCAACCCGAAACCTAACCCTAACCTTAACCTGAACCCTAACCCTAACCCTAACACGAACCCAAACCCGAACCCGAACCCAAAATCTAACCCTAACCCGAACCCGAACCATAACCTGAACCCTAAACCGAACCCTAACCCTAACCCAAACCTGAACCCGAACTCTAACCCTACCCGAAGCGTAACCCGATCCCTAACCCTAACCCTAACCTGAACGCGAACCTGAACCCTAACACTAACCCGAAACCTAACCCTAACCCGAACCTAACCCAAATCCTAACCCTAAACCAAACCCTAACCCTAACCCGAAACCTAACCTTAACCCGAACCCGAACATTAACCGGAACCCTAACCCTAACCCAAACCTGAACCGTACCTGAACCCTAACCCGACCCTTACCCTAACCCTCTCCCTAACCTGAAACCTAACCCTAACCCTAATCCTAACCCTAACCCTAAACCTCACCCGAACCCTAACCCTAACCCGAACCCGAACCCTAACCCTAACCCGAACCCTAACCTAAACCCGAAACCTAACCGAACCCTAACCCGAACTCTAACCTGAACCCGAATCCTAACACTAACCCTAACGCAACCCGAACCCTAACCCGAACCCTATCCCGAACCCTAACGCTAACACGAACCCTAACCCTAACCATAACCCTAACCCAAACCCTAACCCTAACCCTAACCCTAACCCTATCCCTAATCTGAACCCTAACCCTAACCCTAACCCGAATCCTAACCTCAACTTTAACCCTAACCCTAACCCTAACCCTAACCGGAACTCGAAACCTAATCTGAACCCTAACACTAACCCTAACCCGAAACCAAACCCAAACACTAACGCTAACCCGAACCCTAACCCTACCCCTAACCCTAAACCGAACCCTAACCCGAACCCTAACCCTAACCCTAACCCTAACCCGAACCTGAACCCTCAACCGAACACGAACCCTAACCCTAACCCACACCAAAATCTAACCCTAACTTAACCTAAACCCTAACCCGAACCTAAACCCTAACCATAACCCTAAATCTAACCGAACCCAAACCCTAAACCTCACCCTAACCCTAAGCCGAACTGTAACCCTAACCCTAACCCTAACCCTAAAGCTAACCCGAACCCAAACCCTAACCCTAACCCGAACCTGAACCCTCAACCGAACATGAACCCTTACCCTAACCCTAACCTTAACCTGAACCCTAACCCTAACCCAAACCCGAACCCTAACCCTAACCCGAAACCTAACCCTAACCCTAACCCTAACCCTAACCCTAACCCTAACCCTAAGCATCACCTGAACCCTAACCCTGCCCCTAACCCTAACCCTAACCCTAACCCGAACCAGAACCCTAACCCTAACCGTAACCATA
>NC_142146.1:550000-585000 GCF_024610735.1 Ursus americanus
ACTCGAACACTGACCCTACCCCTAACCGTAAACTGAACCCTAACCCGAACCCTAACCCTAACCCTAACCCTAACCCTAACCCGAACCCAAACCTGAACCCTCAACCGAACACAAACCCTAACCCTAACCCTAACCAAACTCACCCGAACCCTAACCGTAACCCAACCCGAAACCTAACCCTAACCTTAACCTGAAACCTAACCCTAACCCTAACACGAACCCAAACCCGAACCCGAACCAAAAATCTAACCCTAACCCGAACCCGAACGCTAACATGAACCCTAAACCGAACCCTAACCCTAACACATCCCCGAACCCGAACCCAAACCCTAACCCGAACCTGTACCCTAAACCTAACCTGAACGTGAACCCGAAACCTAACACGAACCCGTAACCTAACCCTAACCCGAACCTCACCCTAAACCTAACCCTAACCCAAACCCAAACCCTAACCCTAACCCGAAACCTAACCTTAACCCTAACCCGAACCCGAAACCTAACCCTAACCCTAACCCGAACCCTAACCCGAAACCTAACCCTAACCCAAACCCGAACCGTAACCCGAACCCTAACCCGACCCTTACCCTAACCCTATCCCTAAACTGAACCCTAACCCTAACCCTAAAACTAACCCGAACCCAAACCCTAACCCTAACCGTAAACCCAAAACGAACCCTAAACCTAACCCTACCCCTAAACTGAAACCTAAGCCTAACCCTAACCCTAACCCTAACCCTAACCCTAACCCAAGCCCAAAAACTAACCCTAACCTAACGCTAACCCTATCCCTAACCTTAACCCTATCCCTAACCCTAAGCCTCACCTGAACCCGAACCCTAACTCTAACCCGAACCGTAACCCTAACCCGAACCTAACCCTAACCCCAACCATAACCCCAAACCTAAGAGGAACCCTAACCCTAACCGGAACCCTAACCTGAACCCTAACCCTAACCCTAACCCTAACCTGAACCTCACCCTACCCTAACCCAAATCGGAAGCCGAAATTGAACCCGAACCCTAACCCTAACCCGAACCCAAATCCTAACCAGAACCCTAACCCTAATCGGAAACCTAACCCTGGCCCTAACCCTAAACCTAACCCTAGCCCTAAACCTCACCCGAACCCTAACCCTAACCCTAACCGTAACCCTAACCGGAACCCTAACCCGAACCCTAACCCTAACCCTAACCCTAACCGGAAACCTAACCCTAACCCTAACCCTAACCCTAACCCTAGCCCTAAACCTCACACGAACCCTAACCCTAAACCTAACCCTAACACTAACCCTAACCCTACCCTGAACCCTAACCCTCACCCTAACCCTAACCCTAACCCGAACCCTAACCCGAAACCTATCCCTAACCTGAAACCTAACCCTAACCCTAAAACTAACCCTAATCCTAACCCTAACCTGAACCCTAACCCTAACCCTAACCCTAACCCTAACTCTAACCCTCACCCTAACCCTCACCCTTACCCTATCCCGAACCCTAACCCTAACCCGAATACGAACCCTAACCCTAACCCTAACCCTAACCTGAACCCGAACCGTAACCCTAACCCGAAACCTAACCCGAACCCGAATCCTCACCCTAACCCGAACCCTAAACCTAACCCTAACCAGAACCCTAAGCCGAACCCTATCCCTAACCCTAACCCTAACCCTTTCCTGAACCTGAACCCGAAACCGAACCCGAAACTGAACCCTAACCGTAACCCGAAACCAAATACTAACCCTAGCCCTAAACCTCACACGAACCCTAACCCTAACCCGAACCCTAACCCTAACCCTAACACGAACCCGAACCCTAACCCGAAACCTAACCGTAACCCTAACCCGAACCCTATACCAACCCTAACCCGAACCCGAATCCAAACCCTAACCCTAACCCTAACCCTAACCCGAACCCTAACCCTAACCCTAACCCTAACCCGAACCCTAATCCTAACACGAACCCGAACCCTAACACGAACCCGAACCCTAAACCGAACGCTAACCGTAACCCTAACCCGAACCCTATACCTAACCCTAACCCGAACCCGAATCCAAACCCTAACCCTAACCCAAACCTAACCCTAACCCTAACCCTAAACCGAACCCTAAGAGGAACACTAACCCTAACCCGAACCCTAACCCTACCCCTAACCCTAACCCTAATCCGCACCCTAACCCGAACCCTAACCTGAACCCGAACCGTAACCCTAACCCTAACCCTAACCCTAACCCGAACCCTAACCCTACCCCTAACCCTAACCCTAACCCTAACCCGAACCCTAACCCTAACACGAACCCGAACCCTAACACGAACCCGAACCCTAACCCGAACGCTAACCGTAACCCTAACCCGAACCCTATACCTAACCCTAACCCGAACCCGAATCCAAACCCTAACCCTAACCCAAACCTAACCCTAACCCTAACCCTAAACCGAACCCTAAGAGGAACACTAACCCTAACCCGAACCCTAACCCTACCCCTAACCCTAACCCTAACCCGCACCCTAACCCGAACCCTAACCTGAACCCGAACCGTAACCCTAATCCGAACACGAACTCGAACCCTAACCTGAACCCTAACACTAACCCTAAACCGAAACCAAACCCGAACCCTAACCCTAACCCTAACGCTAACCCGAACCCGAAACCAAACCCGAAGCCTGACCCTAACCCTAACCCTAACCCGAACCCTAACCCTACCCGTAACCCTAAACCGAACCCTACCCCTAACCCTAACCCGAACCCTAAACCTAACCCTAACCCGAAACCTAACCCTAACCCTACCCTAACCCGAACCCGAACCCTAACCATAACCCTAACCCTAACCCTAACCCTAACACGAACCCTAACCCTAACCCTAACCCGAACCCGAACCTGAACCCTAATCCTAACCCGAACCCTAACCCGAACCGGAACCCTAACACGAACCCGAACCCTAAACTGAACCCGAACCCGAACCCTAACCCTAACCCTAACCCGGATCCTAACCCGAACCCTCACCTGAACCCTACCCGAACCCTAACCGGAATCCTAAAACGAACCCGAACCCTAACCCTAACCCCAACCCTAACCCGAACGCTAACCCGAACCCGAAACCTAACCCGAACCCGAACCCTAACGTGAACCCGAACCCAAACCCGAACCCTAACTTGAACCAGAACCCGAACCCGAACCCTAACCCGAACCCGAACCCGAACCCAAACCCAAACCCTAACCCGAACCCTAACCCGAAGCCTAAACTGAACCCGAACACAAACCCTAACCCTAACCCGAACCCGACCCGAACCCGAACCCGAACCCGAACCCATACCCTAACACGAACCAGAACCCGAACCCGAAACCGAAACCGAACCTGAACCCGAACCCGAAACCGAACCTGAACCCGAACCCTAACCCGAACCCGAACCCGAACCCGAACCCAAACCCGAACCCTAACCCAAAAGCACAGAGACCAGGTGAGGGGCTTAGACCATGCCTGGGCAATGTTGTTTCTTACACCTGGGTGTGTGGCATTTTGTTTACCTGGCTACCCCCACTTGGGTTAGGTTTTCCACAGCAAGCACCTATTGTTCCTCAGAAGACGTTTTTGCCCCCGGGGTCTCCGGGCTGTGTTCGTTGGGGTTGAACTCCTGCTAGCAAAACCGCTGGGATGAGGGAAGGGTTCAGACTGTGCCTGGGCCCTGTGGTCTCTTCCAGGTCAGTGTATGGCATTTCCTTCACCTTGCCACAGGCACTTGGGAGCATGTCTGCACGTGGAGATAGACTTTCCTGTGGGAAGCCGGTTTTTTCAAACGGGTCCCAGTGCTGTGCTCCTCTCTTTTCACTCCTGCTGCTAGAAGCCCAGTGAGAATGGGAGGGTTTAGAACATGGCTGGGCACTGTGGTTTCTTCCAGAGAAGTGGATGGCATTTGCTTTACCTTGCCACAACCACTTGGGAGAGGGTCTGCACCTCAGGAAAACTGTTTCCGTGGGAAGCCGGCTTTTTGCCAAACGGGTCTCAGGGCCGTGGGCCTCGGGTGTCCCTCCGGCTCCCCAAAGCACAGGGACGAGGTGAGGGGCTTAGACCATGCCTGGGCAATGTTGTTTCTTACACCTGGGTGTGTGGCATTTTGTTTACCTGGCTACCCCCACTTGGCATAGGTTTTCCACAACAAGCACCTATTGTTCCTCAGAAGTCGTTTTTGCCTCAGGGGTCTCCGGGCTGTGTTCCTTGGGGTTGAACTCCTGCTAGCAAAACCGCCGGGATGAGGGAAGGGTTCAGACTGTGCCTGGGCCCTGTGGTCTCTTCCAGGTCAGTGTATGGCATTTCCTTCACCTTGCCACCGTCACTTGGGAGCATGTCTGCACGTGGAGAAAGACTTTCCCATGGGAAGCCGGTTTTTGTCAAACGGGTCCCAGTGCTGTGCTCCTCTCTTTTCACTCCGGCTGCCAGAAGCCCCATGAGGATGGGAGGGCTTAGAACATGGATGGGCACTGTGGTTTCTTCCAGAGAAGTGGATGGCATTTGCTTTACCTTGCCACAACCACTTGTGAGAGGGTCTGCACATCAAGAAAACTGTTTCTGTGGGAAGCCGGGTTTGGCCAAACGGGTCTCAGGCCCGTGGGTCTCGGGTGTCCGTCCGGCTCCCCAAAGCACAGGGATGAGGTGAGGGGCTTAGACCATGCTTGGGCAATGTTGTTTCTTACACCTGGGTGTGTGGCATTTTGTTTACCTGGCTACCCCTCTTGGGATAGGTTTTCCACAGCAAGAGCAATTGCTCGTCAGAAGCCGTTTTTGAATCAGGGGTCTCCGGGCTGTGTTCGTTGGGGTTGAACTCCTGCTAGCAAATCTGCCGGGATGAGGGAAGGGTTCAGACTGTGCCTGGGCCCTGTGGTCTCTTCCAGGTCAGTGTATGGCATTTCCTTCCCCTTGCCACAGGCACCTGGGAGCATGTCTGCACGTGGAGAAAGACGTTCCCGTGGGAAGCCGGTTTTTGTCCAACGGGTCCCAGTGCTCTGCTCCTCTCTTTTCACTCCTGCTGCCAGAAGCCCAGGGAGGATGGGAGGGCTTAGAACATGGCTGGGCACTGTGGTTTCTTCCAGAGAAGTGGAGGGCATTTGCTTTACCTTGCCACAACCACTTGGGATAGGGTCTGCACCTCAGGAAATCTGTTTCCGTGGGAAGCCGGCTTTTTGCAAAGAGGTCTCTGGGCCGAGGGCCTCAGGTGTCCCTCTGGCTCCCCAAAGCACAGGGACAAGGTGAGGGGCTTAGACCATGCCTGGGCAATGTAGTTTCTTACACCTGGGTGTGTGGCATAGTTTACCTGGCTACCCCCACTTGGGATAGGTGTTCCACAGCAAGCACCTATTGTTCGTCGGAAGCCGTTTTTGCGCCAGGGGTCTCCGGGCTGTGTTCGTTGGGGTTGAAGTCCTGCTAGCAAAACCGCCGGGTTGAGGGAAGGGTTCAGAGAGTGCCTGGGCCCTGTGGTCTCTTCCACGTCAGTGTATGGCATTTCCTTCCCCTTGCCGCAGGCATCTGGGAGCATGTCTGCACGTGGAGAAAGACTATCCCGTGGGAAGCCGGTTTTTGTCAAACGGGTCCCAGTGCTCTGCCCCTCTCTTTTCACTCCTACTGCCAGATGCCCAGGGAGGATGGGAGGGCTTAGAACATGGCTGGGCACTGTGGTTTTTTCCAGAGAAGTGGAGGGCATTTGCTTTACCTTGCCACAACCACTTGGGATAGGGTCTGCACCTCAGGAAAACTGTTTCCGTGGGAAGCCGGCTTTTTGCAAAGAGGTCTCTGGGCCGAGGGCCTCAGGTGTCCCTCCGGCTCCCCAAAGCACAGGGACGAGGTGAGGGGCTTAGACCATGCCTGGGCAATGTTGTTTCTTACACCTGTGTGTGTGGCATTTTGTTAACCTGGCTACCCCCACTTGGGATAGGTTTTCCACAGCAAGCGCCTATTGTTCGTCGGAAGCCGTTTTTGCCTCAGTGTTCTCTGTGTTGTGTTCGTTGGGGTTGAACTCCTCCTAGCAAAACCGCCGGGATGAGGGAAGGGTTCAGACTGTGCCTGGGCCCTGTGGTCTCTTCCAGGTCAGTGTATGGCATTTCCTTCCCCTTGCCACAGGCACCTGGGAGCATGTCTGCACGTGGAGAAAGACTTTCCCGTGGGAAGCCGGTTTTTGTCAAACGGGTCCCAGGGTTCTGCTCCTCTCTTTTCACTCCTGCTGCCAGAAGCCCAGGGAGGATGGGAGGGCTTAGAACATGGCTGGGCACTGTGGTTTCTTCCAGAGACGTGGAGGGCATTGGCTTTACCTTGCCACAACCACTTGGGATAGGGTTTGCACCTCAGGAAAACTGTTTCCGTGGGAAGCCGGCTTTTTGCAAAGGGGTCTCAGGGCCGTGGGCCTCGGCTGTCCCTCCGGCTCCCCAAAGCACAGGGACGAGGTGAGGGGCTGGGACCACGCCTGGGCAATGTTGTTTCTTACACCTGGGTGTGTGGCATTTTGTTGAGCTGGCTACTCCCACTTGGGATAGGTTTTCCACAGCAAGCGCCTATTGTTCGTCGGAAGCTGTTTTTGCCCCAGGGGTCTCCGGGCTGTGTTCGTTGGGGTTGAACTCCTGCTAGCAAAACCGCCGGGATGAGGGAAGGGTTCAGACTGTGCCTGGGCCCTGTAGTCTCTTCCAGGTCAGTGTATGGCATTTCCTTCCCCTTGCCTCAGGCACCTGGGAGCATATCTGCACGTGGAGAAAGACTTTCCCGTGGGAAGCCGGTTTTTGTCAAACAGGTCCCAGTGCTCTGCTCCTCTCTTTTCACTCCTGCTGCCAGAAGCCCAGGGAGGATGGGAGGGCTTAGAACATGGCTGGGCACTGTGGTTTCTTCCAGAGAAGTGGAGGGCATTTGCTTTACCTTGCCACAACCACTTGGGATAGGGTCTGCACCTCAGGAAATCTGTTTCCGTGGGAAGCCGGCTTTTTGCAAAGGGGTCTCTGGGCCCAGGGCCTCGGGTGTCCCTCCGGCTCCCCAAAACACAGGGACGAGGTGAGGGGCTTAGACCGTGCCTGGGCAATGTTGTTTCTTACACCTGGGTGTGTGGCATAGTTTACCTGGCTACCCCCACTTGGGATAGGTGTTCCACAGCAAGCACCTATTGTTCGTCGGAAGCCGTTTTTGCCCCAGGGGTCTCCGGGCTGTGTTTGTTGGGGTTGAACTCCTGCTAGCAAAACCGCCGGGTTGAGGGAAGGGTTCAGACTGTGCCTGGGCCCTGTGGTCTCTTCCAGGTCAGTGTATGGCATTTCCTTCCCCTTGCCACAGGCACCTGGGAGCATGTCTGCACGTGGAGAAAGACTTTCCCGTGGGAAGCCGGTTTTTGTCAAACGGGTCCCAGTGCTCTGCTCCTCTCTTTTCACTCCTCCTCCC
The DNA here is from genome assembly GCF_024610735.1 of Ursus americanus. NCBI lineage: Eukaryota > Metazoa > Chordata > Mammalia > Carnivora > Ursidae > Ursus > Ursus americanus. Next base: position 557,400 of record NC_142146.1, read on the forward strand.
AGAAGCCCAGGGAGGATGGGAGGGCTTAGAACATGGCTGGGCACTGTGGTTTCTTCCAGAGAAGTGGAGGGCATTTGCTTTACCTTGCCACAACCACGTGGGATAGGGTCTGCACCTCAGGAAAACTGTTCCCGTGGGAAGCTGGCTTTTTGCAAAGGGGTCTCTGGGCCGAGGGCCTCAGGTGTCCCTCCGGCTCCCCAAAGCACAGGGACAAGGTGAGGGGCTTAGAACATGCTTGGGCAATGTTGTTTCTTACACCTGGGTGTGTGGCATTTTGTTGAGCTGGCTAACCCCACTTGGGATAGGTTTTCCACAGCAAGCGCCTATTGTTTGTCGGAAGCCGTTTTTGCCTCAGTGTTCTCCGGGCTCTGTTCGTTGGGGTTGAACTCCTGCTAGCAAAACCGCCGGGATGAGGGAAGGGTTCAGACTGTGCCTGGGCCCTGTGGTCTCTTCCAGGTCAGTGTATGGCATTTCCTTCCCCTTGCCACAGGCACCTGGGAGCATGTCTGCACGTGGAGAAAGACTTTCCCGTGGGAAGCCGGTTTTTGTCCAACGGGTCCCAGTGCTCTGCTCCTCTCTTTTCACTCCTGCTGCCAGAAGCCCAGGGAGGATGGGAGGGCTTAGAACATGGCTGGGCACTGTGGTTTCTTCCAGAGAAGTGGAGGGCATTTGCTTTTCCTTGCCACAACCACTTGTGAGAGGGTCTGCACCTCAGGAAAACTGTTCCCGTGGGAAGCCTGCTTTTTGCAAAGGGGTCTCAGGGCCGTGGGCCTCGGCTGTCCCTCCGGCTCCCCAAAGCACAGGGACGAGGTGAGGGGCTTAGACCATGCCTGGGCAATGTTGTTTCTTACACCTGGGTGTGTGGGATTTTGTTGAGCTGGCTACCCCCACTTGGGATAGGTTTTCCACAGCAAGCGCCTAGGAAGCCGTTTTTGCCTTAGTGTTCTCCGGGCTGTGTTCGTTGGGGTTGAACTCCTGCTAGCAAAACCGCCGGGATGAGGGAAGGGTTCAGACTGTGCCTGGGCCCTGTGGTCTCTTCAAGGTCAGTGTATGGCATTTCCTTCCCCTTGCCACAGGCACCTGGGAGCATGTCTTCACGTGAAGAAAGACGTTCCCGTGGGAAGCCGGTTTTTGTCAAACGGGTCCCAGTGCTCTGCTCCTCTCTTTTCACTCCTGCTGCCAGAAGCTCAGGGAGGATGGGAGGGCTTAGAACATGGCTGGGCACTGTGGTTTCTTCCAGAGAAGTGGAGGGCATTTGCTTTACCTTGCCACAACCACTTGTGAGAGAGTCTGCACCTCAGGAAAACTGTTTCCGTGGGAAGCCGGCTTTTTGCAAAGAGGTCTCTGGGCCCAGGGCCTCGGGTGTCCCTCCGGCTCCCCAAAGCACAGGGACGAGGTGAGGGCCTTAGACCGTGCCTGGGCAATGTTGTTTCTTACACCTGGGTGTGTGGCATAGTTTACCTGGCTACCCCCACTTGGGATAGGTGTTCCACAGCCAGCACCTATTGTTCGTCGGAAGCCGTTTTTGCCCCAGGGGTCTCCGGGCTGTGTTCGTTGGGGTTGAACTCCTGCTAGCAAAACCGCCGGGTTGAGGGAAGGGTTCAGACTGTGCCTGGGCCCTGTGGTCTCTTCCAGGTCAGTGTATGGCATTTCCTTCCCCTTGCCACAGGCACCTGGGAGCATGTCTGCACGTGGAGAAAGACTTTCCCGTGGGAAGCCGGTTTTTGTCCAACGGGTCCCAGTGCTCTGCTCCTCTCTTTTCACTCCTGCTGCCAGAAGCCCAGGGAGGATGGGAGGGCTTAGAACATGGCTGGGCACTGTGGTTTCTTCCAGAGAAGTGGAGGGCATTTGCTTTACCTTGCCACAACCACTTGGGATAGGGTCTGCACCTCAGGAAATCTGTTTCCGTGGGAAGCCGGCTTTTTGCAAAGGGGTCTCTGGGCCCAGGGCCTCGGGTGTCCTTCCGGCTCCCCAAAGCACAGGGACGAGGTGAGGGCCTTAGACCGTGCCTGGGCAATGTTGTTTCTTACACCTGGGTGTGTGGCATAGTTTACCTGGCTACCCCCACTCGGATAGGTGTTCCACAGCAAGCACCTATTGTTCGTCGGAAGCCGTTTTTGCCCCAGGGGTCTCCGGGCTGTGTTCCTTGGGGTTGAACTCCTGCTAGCAAAACCGCCGGGTTGAGGGAAGGGTTCAGACTGTACCTGGGCCCTGTGGTCTCTTCCAGGTCAGTGTATGGCATTTCCTTCCCCTTGCCACAGGCACCTGGGAGCATGTCTGCACGTGGAGAAAGACTTTCCCGTGGGAAGCCGGTTTTTGTCCAACGGGTCCCAGTGCTCTGCTCCTCTCTTTTCACTCCTGCTGCCAGAGGCCCAGGGAGGATGGGAGGGCTTAGAACATGGCTGGGCACTGTGGTTTCTTCCAGAGAAGTGGAGGGCATTTGCTTTACCTTGCCACAACCACTTGTGAGAGGGTCTGCACCTCAGGAAAACTGTTCCCGTGGGAAGCCTGCTTTTTGCAAAGGGGTCTCTGGGCCCAGGGACTCGGGTGTCCCTCCGGCTCCCCAAAGCACAGGGACGAGGTGAGGGGCTTAGACCATGCCTGGGCAATGTTGTTTCTTACACCTGGGTGTGTGGCATAGTTTACCTGGCTACCCCCACTTGGGATAGGTGTTCCACAGCAAGCACCTATTGTTCGTCGGAAGCCGTTTTTGCCCCAGGGGTCTCCGGGCTGTGTTCGTTGGGCTTGAACTCCTGCTAGCAAAACCGCCGGGTTGAGGGAAGGGTTCAGACTGTGCCTGGGCCCTGTGGTCTCTTCCAGGTCAGTGTATGGCATTTCCTTCCCCTTGCCACAGGCACCTGGGAGCATGTCTGCACGTGGAGAAGGACTTTTCCGTGGGAAGCCGGTTTTTGTCAAACGGGTCCCAGTGCTCTGCTCCTCTCTTTTCACTCCTGCTGCCAGAAGCCCAGGGAGGATGGGAGGGCTTAGAACATGGCTGGGCACTGTGGTTTCTTCCAGAGAAGTGGAGGGCATTTGCATTACCTTGCCACAACCACTTGGGATAGGGTCTGCACCTAAGGAAAACTGTTTCCGTGGGAAGCCGGCTTTTTGCAAAGAGGTCTCTGGGCCGAGGGCCTCAGGTGTCCCTCTGGCTCCCCAAAGCACAGGGACGAGGTGAGGGGCTTAGACCATGCCTGGGCAATGTTGTTTCTTACACCTGGGTGTGTGGCATTTTGTTGACCTGGCTACCCCCACTTTGGATAGGTTTTCCACAGCAAGCGCCTATTGTTCCTCGGAAGCCGTTTTTGCCTCAGTGTTCTCCGGGTTGTGTTCTTTGGGGTTGAACTCCTGCTATGAAAACCGCCGGGTTGAGGGAAGGGTTCAGACTTTGCCTGGGCCCTGTGGTCTCTTCCAGGTCAGTGTATGGCATTTCCTTCCCCTTGCCACAGGCACCTGGGAGCATGTCTGCACGTGGAGAAAGACTTTTCCGTGGGAAGCCGGTTTTTGTCAAACGGGTCCCAGTGCTCTGCTCCTCTCTTTTCACTCCTGCTGCCAGAAGCCCAGGGAGGATGGGAGGGCTTAGAACATGGCTGGGCACTGTGGTTTCTTCCAGAGAAGTGGAGGGCATTTGCATTACCTTGCCACAACCACTTGGGATAGGGTCTGCACCTCAGGAAATCTGTTTCCGTGGGAAGCCGGCTTTTTGCAAAGGGGTCTCTGGGCCCAGGGCCTCGGGTGTCCCTCCGGCTCCCCAAAGCACAGGGACGATGTGAGGGGCTTAGACCATGGCTGGGCAATGTTGTTTCTTACACCTGGGTGTGTGGCATTTTGTTGAGGTGGCTACCCCCACTTGGGATAGGTTTTCCACAGCAAGCACCTCTTGTTCGTCGGAAGCCGTTTTTACCCCAGGGGTCTCCGGGCTGTGTTCGTTGGGCTTGAACTCCTGCTAGCAAAACCGCCGGCTTGAGGGAAGGGTTCTGACTGTGCCTGGGCCCTGTGGTCTCTTCCAGGTCAGTGTATGGCATTTCCTTCCCCTTGCCACAGGCACCTGGGAGCATGTCTGCACGTGGAGAAAGACTTTCCCGTGGGAAGCCGGTTTTTGTCAAACGGGTCCCAGTGCTCTGCTCCTCTCTTTTCACTCCTGCTGCTAGAAGCCCATGGAGGATGGGACGGCTTAGAACATGGCTGGGCACTGTGGTTTCTTCCAGAGAAGTGGAGGGCATTTGCTTTACCTTGCCACAACCACTTGGGATAGGGTCTGCACCTCAGGAAAACTGTTTCCGTGGGAAGCCGGCTTTTTGCAAAGGGGTCTCAGGGCCGTGGGCCTCGGGTGTCCCTCCGGCTCCCCAAAGCACAGGGACGAGGTGAGGGGCTTAGACCATGCCTGGGCAATGTTGTTTCTTACACCTGGGTGTGTGGCATTTTTTGAGCTGGCTACCCCCACTTGGGATAGGTGTTCCACAGCAAGCACCTCTTGTTCGTCGGAAGCCGTTTTTGCCTCAGGGGTCACCGGGCTGTGTTCGTTGGGCTTGAACTCCTGCTAGCAAAACCGCCGGGTTGAGGGAAGGGTTCAGACTGTGCCTGGGCCCTGTGGTCTCTTCCAGGTCAGTGTATGGCATTTCCTTCCCCTTGCCACAGGCACCTGGGAGCATGTCTGCACGTGGAGAAAGACTTTCCCGTGGGAAGCCGTTTTTTGTCAAACGTGTCCCAGTACTCATCTCCTCTCTTTTCACTCCTGCTGCCAGAAGCCTAGGGAGGATGGGACGGCTTAGAACATGGCTGGGCACTGGGGTTTCTTCCAGAGAAGTGGAGGGCATTGGCTTTACCTTGCCACAACCACTTGTGAGAGGGTCTGCACCTCAGGAAAACTGTTTCCGTGGGAAGCCGGCTTTTTGCAAAGCGGTCTCAGGGCCGTGAGCCTCGGGTGTCCCTCCGGCTCCCCAAAGCACAGGGACGAGGTGAGGGGCTTAGACCATGGCTGGGCAATGTTGTTTCTTACACCTGGGTGTGTGGCATTTTGTTGAGCTGGCTACCCCCACTTGGGATAGGTGTTCCACAGCAAGCACTATTGTTCGTCGGAAGCCGTTTTTGCCCCAGGGGTCTCCGGGCTGTGTTCGTTGGGCTTGAACTCCTGCTAGCAAAACCGCCGGGTTGAGGGAAGGGTTCAGACTGTGCCTGGGCCCTGTGGTCTCTTCCAGGTCAGTGTATGGCATTTCCTTCCCCTTGCCACAGGCACCTGGGAGCATGTCTGCACGTGGAGAAAGACTTTCCCGTGGGAAGCCGGTTTTTGTCAAACGGGTCCCAGTGCTCTGCTCCTCTCTTTTCACTCCTGTTGCCAGAAGCCCAGGGAGGATGGGAGGGCTTAGAACATACCTGGGCACTGTGGTTTCTTCCAGAGAAGTGGAGGGCATTTGCTTTACCTTGCCAGAACCACTTGGGATAGGGTCTGCACCTCAGGAAAACTGTTTCCGTGGGAAGCCGGCTTTTTGCAAAGGGGTCTCAGGGCCGTGGGCCTCGGGTGTCCCTCCAGCTCCCCAAAGCACAGGGACGAGTTGAGGGGCTTAGACCATGCCTGGGCAATGTTGTTTCTTACACCTGGGTGTGTGGCATTTTGTTGAGCTGGCTACCCCCACTTGGGATAGGTGTTCCACAGCAAGCACCTATTGTTCGTCGGAAGCCGTTTTTGCCCCAGGGGTCTCCGGGCTGTGTTAGTTGATGTTGAACTCCTGCTAGCAAAACCGCCGCGTTGAGGGAAGGGTTCAGACTGTGCCTGGGCCCTGTGGTCTCTTCCAGGTCAGTGTATGGCATTTCCTTCTCCTTGCCACAGGCACCTGGGAGCATGTCTGCACTCGGAGAAAGACTTTCCCGTGGGAAGCCGGTTTTTGGCAAACGGGTCCCAGTGCTCTGCTCCTCTCTTTTCACTCCTGCTGCCAGAAGCCCAGGGAGGATGGGAGGGCTTAGAACATGGCTGGGCACTGTGGTTTCTTCCAGAGAAGTGGAGGGCATTGGCTTTACCTTGCCACAACCACTTGTGAGAGGGTCTGCACCTCAGGAAAACTGTTTCCGTGGGAAGCCTGCTTTTTGCAAAGGGGTCTCAGGGCCGTGGGCCTCGGGTGTCCCTCCGGCTCCCCAAAGCACAGGGACGAGGTGAGGGGCTTAGACCATGCCTGGGCAATGTTGTTTCTTACACCTGGGTGTGTGGCATTTTGTTGAGCTGGCTACCCCCACTTGGGATAGGTGTTCCACAGCAAGCACCTATTGTTCGTCGGAAGCCGTTTTTGCCCCAGGGGTCTCTGGGCTGTGTTCGTTGGGCTTGAACTCCTGCTAGCAAAACCGCCGGGTTGAGGGAAGGGTTCAGACTGTGCCTGGGCCCTGTGGTCTCTTCCAGGTCAGTGTATGGCATTTCCTTCCCCTTGCCACAGGCACCTGGGAGCATGTCTGCACGTGGAGAAAGACTTTTCCGTTGGAAGCCGGTTTTTGTCAAACGGGTCCCAGTGCTCTGCTCCTCTCTTTTCACTCCTGCTGCCAGAAGCCCAGGGAGGATGGGAGGGCTTAGAACATGGCTGGGCACTGTGGTTTCTTCCAGAGAAGTGGAGGGCATTTGCATTACCTTGCCACAACCACTTGGGATAGGGTCTGCACCTCAGGAAATCTGTTTCCGTGGGAAGCCGGCTTTTTGCAAAGGGGTCTCTGGGCCCAGGGCCTCGGGTGTCCCTCCGGCTCCCCAAAGCACAGGGACGATGTGAGGGGCTTAGACCATGGCTGGGCAATGTTGTTTCTTACACCTGGGTGTGTGGCATTTTGTTGAGGTGGCTACCCCCACTTGGGATAGGTTTTCCACAGCAAGCACCTCTTGTTCGTCGGAAGCCGTTTTTACCCCAGGGGTCTCCGGGCTGTGTTCGTTGGGCTTGAACTCCTGCTAGCAAAACCGCCGGCTTGAGGGAAGGGTTCTGACTGTGCCTGGGCCCTGTGGTCTCTTCCAGGTCAGTGTATGGCATTTCCTTCCCCTTGCCACAGGCACCTGGGAGCATGTCTGCACGTGGAGAAAGACTTTCCCGTGGGAAGCCGGTTTTTGTCAAACGGGTCCCAGTGCTCTGCTCCTCTCTTTTCACTCCTGCTGCTAGAAGCCCATGGAGGATGGGACGGCTTAGAACATGGCTGGGCACTGTGGTTTCTTCCAGAGAAGTGGAGGGCATTTGCTTTACCTTGCCACAACCACTTGGGATAGGGTCTGCACCTCAGGAAAACTGTTTCCGTGGGAAGCCGGCTTTTTGCAAAGGGGTCTCAGGGCCGTGGGCCTCGGGTGTCCCTCCGGCTCCCCAAAGCACAGGGACGAGGTGAGGGGCTTAGACCATGCCTGGGCAATGTTGTTTCTTACACCTGGGTGTGTGGCATTTTTTGAGCTGGCTACCCCCACTAGGGATAGGTGTTCCACAGCAAGCACCTCTTGTTCGTCGGAAGCCGTTTTTGCCCCAGGGGTCTCCGGGCTGTGTTCGTTGGGCTTGAACTCCTGCTAGCAAAACCGCCGGGTTGAGGGAAGGGTTCAGACTGTGCCTGGGCCCTGTGGTCTCTTCCAGGTCAGTGTATGGCATTTCCTTCCCCTTGCCACAGGCACCTGGGAGCATGTCTGCACGTGGAGAAAGACTTTCCCGTGGGAAGCCGTTTTTTGTCAAACGTGTCCCAGTGCTCATCTCCTCTCTTTTCACTCCTGCTGCCAGAAGCCTAGGGAGGATGGGACGGCTTAGAACATGGCTGGGCACTGTGGTTTCTTCCAGAGAAGTGGAGGGCATTGGCTTTACCTTGCCACAACCACTTGTGAGAGGGTCTGCACCTCAGGAAAACTGTTTCCGTGGGAAGCCTGCTTTTTGCAAAGGGGTCTCAGGGCCGTGGGCCTCGGGTGTCCCTCCGGCTCCCCAAAGCACAGGGACGAGGTGAGGGGCTTAGACCATGCCTGGGCAATGTTGTTTCTTACACCTGGGTGTGTGGCATTTTGTTGAGCTGGCTACCCCCACTTGGGATAGGTGTTCCACAGCAAGCACCTATTGTTCGTCGGAAGCCGTTTTTGCCCCAGGGGTCTCTGGGCTGTGTTCGTTGGGCTTGAACTCCTGCTAGCAAAACCGCCGGGTTGAGGGAAGGGTTCAGACTGTGCCTGGGCCCTGTGGTCTCTTCCAGGTCAGTGTATGGCATTTCCTTCCCCTTGCCACAGGCACCTGGGAGCATGTCTGCACGTGGAGAAAGACTTTTCCGTTGGAAGCCGGTTTTTGTCAAACGGGTCCCAGTGCTCTGCTCCTCTCTTTTCACTCCTGCTGCCAGAAGCCCAGGGAGGATGGGAGGGCTTAGAACATGGCTGGGCACTGTGGTTTCTTCCAGAGAAGTGGAGGGCATTTGCATTACCTTGCCACAACCACTTGGGATAGGGTCTGCACCTCAGGAAATCTGTTTCCGTGGGAAGCCGGCTTTTTGCAAAGGGGTCTCTGGGCCCAGGGCCTCGGGTGTCCCTCCGGCTCCCCAAAGCACAGGGACGATGTGAGGGGCTTAGACCATGGCTGGGCAATGTTGTTTCTTACACCTGGGTGTGTGGCATTTTGTTGAGGTGGCTACCCCCACTTGGGATAGGTTTTCCACAGCAAGCACCTCTTGTTCGTCGGAAGCCGTTTTTACCCCAGGGGTCTCCGGGCTGTGTTCGTTGGGCTTGAACTCCTGCTAGCAAAACCGCCGGCTTGAGGGAAGGGTTCTGACTGTGCCTGGGCCCTGTGGTCTCTTCCAGGTCAGTGTATGGCATTTCCTTCCCCTTGCCACAGGCACCTGGGAGCATGTCTGCACGTGGAGAAAGACTTTCCCGTGGGAAGCCGGTTTTTGTCAAACGGGTCCCAGTGCTCTGCTCCTCTCTTTTCACTCCTGCTGCTAGAAGCCCATGGAGGATGGGACGGCTTAGAACATGGCTGGGCACTGTGGTTTCTTCCAGAGAAGTGGAGGGCATTTGCTTTACCTTGCCACAACCACTTGGGATAGGGTCTGCACCTCAGGAAAACTGTTTCCGTGGGAAGCCGGCTTTTTGCAAAGGGGTCTCAGGGCCGTGGGCCTCGGGTGTCCCTCCGGCTCCCCAAAGCACAGGGACGAGGTGAGGGGCTTAGACCATGCCTGGGCAATGTTGTTTCTTACACCTGGGTGTGTGGCATTTTTTGAGCTGGCTACCCCCACTAGGGATAGGTGTTCCACAGCAAGCACCTCTTGTTCGTCGGAAGCCGTTTTTGCCCCAGGGGTCTCCGGGCTGTGTTCGTTGGGCTTGAACTCCTGCTAGCAAAACCGCCGGGTTGAGGGAAGGGTTCAGACTGTGCCTGGGCCCTGTGGTCTCTTCCAGGTCAGTGTATGGCATTTCCTTCCCCTTGCCACAGGCACCTGGGAGCATGTCTGCACGTGGAGAAAGACTTTCCCGTGGGAAGCCGTTTTTTGTCAAACGTGTCCCAGTGCTCATCTCCTCTCTTTTCACTCCTGCTGCCAGAAGCCTAGGGAGGATGGGACGGCTTAGAACATGGCTGGGCACTGTGGTTTCTTCCAGAGAAGTGGAGGGCATTGGCTTTACCTTGCCACAACCACTTGTGAGAGGGTCTGCACCTCAGGAAAACTGTTTCCGTGGGAAGCCGGCTTTTTACAAAGCGGTCTCAGGGCCGGGAGCCTCGGGTGTCCCTCCGGCTCCCCAAAGCACAGGGACGAGGTGAGGGGCTTAGACCATGGCTGGGCAATGTTGTTTCTTACACCTGGGTGTGTGGCATTTTGTTGAGCTGGCTACCCCCACTTGGGATAGGTGTTCCACAGCAAGCACTATTGTTCGTCGGAAGCCGTTTTTGCCCCAGGGGTCTCCGGGCTGTGTTCGTTGGGCTTGAACTCCTGCTAGCAAAACCGCCGGGTTGAGGGAAGGGTTCAGACTGTGCCTGGGCCCTGTGGTCTCTTCCAGGTCAGTGTATGGCATTTCCTTCCCCTTGCCACAGGCACCTGGGAGCATGTCTGCACGTGGAGAAAGACTTTCCCGTGGGAAGCCGGTTTTTGTCAAACGGGTCCCAGTGCTCTGCTCCTCTCTTTTCACTCCTGTTGCCAGAAGCCCAGGGACGATGGGAGGGCTTAGAACATACCTGGGCACTGTGGTTTCTTCCAGAGAAGTGGAGGGCATTTGCTTTACCTTGCCAGAACCACTTGGGATAGGGTCTGCACCTCAGGAAAACTGTTTCCCTGGGAAGCCGGCTTTTTGCAAAGGGGTCTCAGGGCCGTGGGCCTCGGGTGTCCCTCCAGCTCCCCAAAGCACAGGGACGAGTTGAGGGGCTTAGACCATGCCTGGGCAATGTTGTTTCTTACACCTGGGTGTGTGGCATTTTGTTGAGCTGGCTACCCCCACTTGGGATAGGTGTTCCACAGCAAGCACCTATTGTTCGTCGGAAGCCGTTTTTGCCCCAGGGGTCTCCGGGCTGTGTTAGTTGATGTTGAACTCCTGCTAGCAAAACCGCCGCGTTGAGGGAAGGGTTCAGACTGTGCCTGGGCCCTGTGGTCTCTTCCAGGTCAGTGTATGGCATTTCCTTCTCCTTGCCACAGGCACCTGGGAGCATGTCTGCACGTGGAGAAAGACTTTCCCGTGGGAAGCCGGTTTTTGGCAAACGGGTCCCAGTGCTCTGCTCCTCTCTTTTCACTCCTGCTGCCAGAAGCCCAGGGAGGATGGGAGGGCTTAGAACATGGCTGGGCACTGTGGTTTCTTCCAGAGAAGTGGAGGGCATTGGTTTACCTTGCCACAACCACTTGTGAGAGGGTCTGCACCTCAGGAAAACTGTTTCCGTGGGAAGCCTGCTTTTTGCAAAGGGGTCTCAGGGCCGTGGGCCTCGGGTGTCCCTCCGGCTCCCCAAAGCACAGGGACGAGGTGAGGGGCTTAGACCATGCCTGGGCAATGTTGTTTCTTACACCTGGGTGTGTGGCATTTTGCTGACCTGGCTACCCCCACTTGGGATAGGTTTTCCACAGCAAGCGCCTTTTGTTCGTCGGAAGCCGTTTTTGCCCCAGGGGTCTCCGGGCTCTGTTCGTTGGGGTTGAACCCCTGCTAGCAAAACCGCCGGGTTGAGGGAAGGGTTCAGACTGTGCCTGGGCCCTGTGGTCTCTTCCAGGTCAGTGTATGGCATTTCCTTCCCCTTACCACAGGCACCTGGGAGCATGTCTGCACGTGGAGAAAGACTTTCCCGTGGGAAGCCGGTTTTTGTCAAACTGGTCCCAGTGCTCTGCTCCTCTCTTTTCACTCCTGCTGCCAGAAGCCCAGGGAGGATGGGAGGGCTTAGAACATACCTGGGCACTGTGGTTTCTTCCAGAGAAGTGGAGGGCATTTGCTTTACCTTGCCACAACCTCTTTGGATAGGGTCTGCACCTCAGGAAATCTGTTTCCGTGGGAAGCCGGCTTTTTGCAAAGGGGTCTCAGGGACGTGGGCCTCGGGTGTCCCTCCGGCTCCCCAAAGCACAGGGACGAGGTGAGGGGCTTAGACCATGGCTGGGCAATGTTGTTTCTTACACCTGGGTGTGTGGCATTTTGTTGAGCTGGCTACCCCCACTTGGGATAGGTTTTCCACAGCAAGCACCTCTTGTTCGTCGGAAGCCGTTTTTGCCTCAGGGGTCTCCGGGCTGTGTTCGTTGGGCTTGAACTCCTGCTAGCAAAACCGCCGGGTTGAGGGAAGGGTTCAGACTGTGCCTGGGCCCTGTGGTCTCTTCCAGGTCAGTGTATGGCATTTCCTTCCCCTTGCCACAGGCACCTGGGAGCATCTCTGCACTTGGAGAAAGACTTTCCCGTGGGAAGCCGTTTTTTGTCAAACGTGTCCCAGTGCTCAGCTCCTCTCTTTTCACTCCTGCTGCCAGAAGCCCAGGGAGGATGGGACGGCTTAGAACATGGCTGGGCACTGGGGTTTCTCCCAGAGAAATGGAGGGCATTTGCTTTACCTTGCCACAACCACTTGGGATAGGGTCTGCACCTCAGGAAAACTGTTTCCGTGGGAAGCCGGCTTTTTGCAAAGGGGTCTCAGGGCCGTGGGCCTCGGGTGTCCCTCAGGCTCCCCAAAGCACAGGGATGAGGTGAGGGGATTAGACCATGCCTGGGCAATGTTGTTTCTTACACCTGGGTGTGTGGCATTTTGTTGAGCTGGCTACCCCCACTTGGGATAGGTGTTCCACAGCAAGCACCTATTGTTCGTCGGAAGCCGTTTTTGCCCCAGGGGTCTCCGGGCTGTGTTCCTTGGGCTTGAACTCCTGCTAGCAAAACCGCCGGGTTGAGGGAAGGGTTCAGACTGTGCCTGGGCCCTGTGGTCTCTTCCAGGTCAGTGTATGGCATTTCCTTCCCCTTGCCACAGGCACCTGTGAACATGTCTGCACGTGGAGAAAGACTTTCCCGTCGGAAGCCAGTTTTGTCAAACGGGTCCCAGTGCTCTGCTCCTCTCTTTTCACTCCTGCCGCCAGAAGCCCAGGGAGAATGGGAGGGCCTAGAACATGGCTTGGCACTGTGGTTTCTTCCAGAGAAGTGGAGGGCATTTGCTTTACCTTGCCACAACCACTTGTGAGAGGGTCTGCACCTCAGGAAAACTGTTTCCGTGGGAAGCCGGCTTTTTGCAAAGGGGTCTTAGGGCTGTGGGCCTCGGGTGTCCCTCCGGCTCCCCAAAGCACAGGGACGAGGTGAGGGGCTTAGACCATGGCTGGACAATGTTGTTTCTTACACCTGGGTGTGTGGCATTTTGTTGAGCTGGCTACCCCCACTTGGGATAGGTGTTCCACAGCAAGCACCTATTGTTCGTCGGAAGCCGTTTTTGCCCCAGGGGTCTCCGGGCTGTGTTCGTTGGGCTTGAACTCCTGCTAGCAAAACCGCCGGGTTGAGGGAAGGGTTCAGACTGTGCCTGGGCCCTGTGGTCTCTTCCAGGTCAGTGTATGGCATTTCCTTCCCCTTGCCACAGGCACCTGGGAGCATGTCTGCACGTGGAGAAAGACTTTCCCGTGGGAAGCCGGATTTTGTCAAACGGGTCCCAGGGTTCTGCTCCTCTCTTTTCACTCCTGCTGCCAGAAGCCCAGGGAGAATGGGAGGGCTTAGAACATGCCTGGGCACTGTGGTTTCTTCAAGAGAAGTGGAGGGCATTGGCTTTACCTTGCCACAACCACTTGGGATAGGGTCTGCACCTCAGGAAAACAGTTTCCGTGGGAAGCCGGCTTTTTGCAAAGGGGTCTCAGGGCCGTGGGCCTCGGAGGTCCCTCCGGCTCCCCAAAGCACAGGGACGAGGTGAGGGGATTAGACCATGCCTGGGCAATGTTGTTTCTTACACCTGGGTGTGTGGCATTTTGCTGACCTGGCTACCCCCACTTGGGATAGGTGTTCCACAGCAAGCACCTATTGTTCGTCGGAAGCCGTTTTTGCCCCAGGGGTCTCCGGGCTGTGTTCGTTGGGGTTGAACCCCTGCTAGCAAAACCGCCGGGTTGAGGGAAGGGTTCAGACTGTGCCTGGGCCCTGTGGTCTCTTCCAGGTCAGTGTATGGCATTTCCTTCCCCTTGCCACAGGCACCTGGGAGCATGTCTGCACGTGGAGAAAGACTTTCCCGTGGGAAGCCGGTTTTTGTCAAACGGGTCCCAGTGCTCTGCTCCTCTCTTTTCACTCCTGCTGCCAGAAGCCCAGGGAGGATGGGAGGGCTTAGAACATGGCTGGGCACTGTGGTTTCTTCCAGAGAAGTGGAGGGCATTGGCTTTACCTTGCCACAACCACTTGTGAGAGGGTCTGCACCTCAGGAAAACTGTTTCCGAGGGAAGCTGGCTTTTTGCAAAGGGGTCTCAGGGCCGTGAGCCTCGGGTGTCCCTCCGGCTCCCCAAAGCACAGGGACGACGTGAGGGGCTTAGACCATGCCTGGGCAATGTTGTTTCTTACACCTGGGTGTGTGGCATTTTGTTGAGCTGGCTACCCCCACTTGGGATAGGTGTTCCACAGCAAGCACCTATTGTTCGTCGGAAGCCGTTTTTGCCCCAGGGGTCTCCGGGCTGTGTTCGTTGGGCTTGAACTCCTGCTAGCAAAAACGCCCGGTTGAGGGAAGGGTTCAGACTGTGCCTGGGCCCTGTGGTCTCTTCCAGGTCAGTGTATGGCATTTCCTTCCCCTTGCCACAGGCACCTGGGAGCATGTCTGCACGTGGAGAAAGACTTTACCGTGGGAAGCTGGTTTTTGTCCAACGGGTCCCAGTGCTCTGCTCCTCTCTTTTCACTCCTGCTGCCAGAAGCCCAGGGAGAATGGGAGGGCTTAGAACCTGCCTGGGCACTGTGGTTTCTTCCAGGGAAGTGGAGGGCATTTGCTTTACCTTGCCACAACCATTTGGGATAGGGTCTGCACCTCAGGAAATCTGTTTCCGTGGGAAGCCTGCTTTTTGCAAAGGGGTCTCTGGGCCCAGGGCCTCGGGTGTCCCTCCGGCTCCCCAAAGCACAGGGACGAGGTGAGGGGCTTAGACCATGCCTGGGCAATGTTGTTTCTTACACCTGGGTGTGTGGCATTTTGTTGACCTGGCTACCCCCACTTTGGATAGGTTTTCCACAGCAAGCGCCTATTGTTCCTCGGAAGCCGTTTTTGCCCCAGGGGTCTCCGGGCTGTGTTCGTTGGGGTTGAACTCCTGCTAGCAAAACCGCCGGGTTGAGGGAAGGGTTCAGAGAGTTCCTGGGCCCTGTGGTCTCTTCCAGGTCAGTGTATGGCATTTCCTTCCCCTTGCCACAGGCACCTGGGAGCATGTCTGCACGTGGAGAAAGACTTTCCCGTGGGAAGCCGGTTTTTGTCAAACGGGTCCCAGTGCTCTGCTCCTCTCTTTTCACTCCTCCTCCCAGAAGCCCAGGGAGGATGGGAGGGCTTAGAACATGGCTGGGCACTGTGGTTTCTTCCAGAGAAGTGGAGGGCATTTGCTTTACCTTGCCACAACCACTTGGGATAGGGTCTGCACCTCAGGAAAACTGCTTCCGTGGGAAGCCGGCTTTTTGCAAAGGGGTCTCAGGGCCGTGGGCCTCGGCTGTCCCTCCGGCTCCCCAAAGCACAGGGACGAGGTGAGGGGCTTAGACCATGCCTGGGCAATGTTGTTTCTTACACCTGGGTGTGTGGCATAGTTTACCTGGCTACCCCCACTTGGGATAGGTGTTCCACAGCAAGCACCTATTGTTCGTCGGAAGCCGTTTTTGCCCCAGGGGTCTCCGGGCTGTGTTCCTTGGGGTTGAACTCCTGCTAGCAAAACCGCCGGGATGAGGTAAGGGATCAGACTGTGCCTGGGCCCTGTGGTCTCTTCCAGGTCAGTGTATGGCATTTCCTTCCCCTTGCCACAGGCACCTGGGAGCATGTCTGCACGTGGAGAAAGACTTTCCCGTGGGAAGCCGGTTTTTGTCAAACGGGTCCCAGTGCTCTGCTCCTCTCTTTTCACTCCTCCTCCCAGAAGCCCAGGGAGGATGGGAGGGCTTAGAACATGGCTGGGCACTGTGGTTTCTTCCAGAGAAGTGGAGGGCATTTGCTTTACCTTGCCACAACCACTTGGGATAGGGTCTGCACCTCAGGAAAACTGCTTCCGTGGGAAGCCGGCTTTTTGCAAAGGGGTCTCAGGGCCGTGGGCCTCGGCTGTCCCTCCGGCTCCCCAAAGCACAGGGACGAGGTGAGGGGCTTAGACCATGCCTGGGCAATGTTGTTTCTTACACCTGGGTGTGTGGCATAGTTTACCTGGCTACCCCCACTTGGGATAGGTGTTCCACAGCAAGCACCTATTGTTCGTCGGAAGCCGTTTTTGCCCCAGGGGTCTCCGGGCTGTGTTCCTTGGGGTTGAACTCCTGCTAGCAAAACCGCCGGGATGAGGGAAGGGATCAGACTGTGCCTGGGCCCTGTGGTCTCTTCCAGGTCAGTGTATGGCATTTCCTTCCCCTTGCCTCAGGCACCTGGGAGCATGTCTGCACGTGGAGAAAGACTTTCCCGTGGGAAGCCGGTTTTTGGCAAACGGGTCCCAGTGCTCTGCTCCTCTCTTTTCACTCCTGCTGCCAGAAGCCCAGGGAGGATGGGAGGGCTTAGAACATGGCTGGGCTCTGTGGTTTCTTCCAGAGAAGTGGAGGGCATTTGCTTTACCTTGCCGCAACCCCTTGTGAGAGGGTCTGCACCTCAGGAAAACTGTTTCCGTGGGAAGCCGGCTTTTTGCAAAGGGGTCTCAGGGCCGTGGGCCTCGGGTGTCCCTCCGGCTCCCCAAAGCACAGGGACGAGGTGAGGGGCTTAGACCATGCCTGGGCAATGTTGTTTCTTACACCTGGGTGTGTGGCATAGTTTACCTGGCTACCCCCACTTGGGATAGGTGTTCCACAGCAAGCACCTATTGTTCGTCAGAAGCCGTTTTTGCCCCAGGGGTCTCCGGGCTGTGTTCGTTGGGGTTGAACTCCTGCTAGCAAAACCGCCAGGTTGAGGGAAGGGTTCAGAGAGTGCCTGGGCCCTGTGGTCTCTTCTAGGTCAGTGTATGGCATTTCCTTCCCCTTGCCACAGGACCTGGGAGCTTGTCTGCACGTGGAGAAAGACTTTCCCGTGGGAAGCCGGTTTTTGTCAAACGGGTCCCAGTGCTCTGTTCCTCTCTTTTCACTCCTGCTGCCAGAAGCCCATGGAGGATGGGAGGGCTTAGAACATGGCTGGGCACTGTGGTTTCTTCCAGAGAAGTGGAGGGCATTTGCTTTACCTTGCCACAACCACTTGTGAGAGGGTCTGCACCTCAGGAAAACTGTTCCCGTGGGAAGCCTGCTTTTTGCAAAGGGGTCTCAGGGCCGTGGGCCTCGGCTGTCCCTCCGGCTCCCCAAAGCACAGGGACAAGGTGAGGGGCTTAGACCATGCCTGGGCAATGTTGTTTCTTACACCTGGGTGTGTGGCATTTTGTTGAGCTGGCTACTCCCACTTGGGATAGGTGTTCCACAGCAAGCACCTATTGTTCGTCGGAAGCCGTTTTTGCCCCAGGGGTCTCCGGGCTGTGTTCGTTGGGCTTGAACTCCTGCTAGCAAAAACGCCCGGTTGAGGGAAGGGTTCAGACTGTGCCTGGGCCCTGTGGTCTCTTCCAGGTCAGTGTATGGCATTTCCTTCCCCTTGCCACAGGCACCTGGGAGCATGTCTGCACGTGGAGAAAGACTTTACCGTGGGAAGCTGGTTTTTGTCCAACGGGTCCCAGTGCTCTGCTCCTCTCTTTTCACTCCTGCTGCCAGAAGCCCAGGGAGAATGGGAGGGCTTAGAACATGCCTGGGCACTGTGGTTTCTTCCAGGGAAGTGGAGGGCATTTGCTTTACCTTGCCACAACCATTTGGGATAGGGTCTGCACCTCAGGAAATCTGTTTCCGTGGGAAGCCTGCTTTTTGCAAAGGGGTCTCTGGGCCCAGGGCCTCGGGTGTCCCTCCGGCTCCCCAAAGCACAGGGACGAGGTGAGGGGCTTAGACCATGCCTGGGCAATGTTGTTTCTTACACCTGGGTGTGTGGCATAGTTTACCTGGCTACCCCCACTTGGGATAGGTGTTCCACAGCAAGCACCTATTGTTCGTCGGAAGCCGTTTTTGCCCCAGGGGTCTCCGGGCTGTGTTCGTTGGGGTTGAACTCCTGCTAGCAAAACCGCCGGGTTGAGGGAAGGGTTCAGAGAGTTCCTGGGCCCTGTGGTCTCTTCCAGGTCAGTGTATGGCATTTCCTTCCCCTTGCCACAGGCACCTGGGAGCATGTCTGCACGTGGAGAAAGACTTTCCCGTGGGAAGCCGGTTTTTGTCAAACGGGTCCCAGTGCTCTGCTCCTCTCTTTTCACTCCTCCTCCCAGAAGCCCAGGGAGGATGGGAGGGCTTAGAACATGGCTGGGCACTGTGGTTTCTTCCAGAGAAGTGGAGGGCATTTGCTTTACCTTGCCACAACCACTTGGGATAGGGTCTGCACCTCAGGAAAACTGCTTCCGTGGGAAGCCGGCTTTTTGCAAAGGGGTCTCAGGGCCGTGGGCCTCGGCTGTCCCTCCGGCTCCCCAAAGCACAGGGACGAGGTGAGGGGCTTAGACCATGCCTGGGCAATGTTGTTTCTTACACCTGGGTGTGTGGCATAGTTTACCTGGCTACCCCCACTTGGGATAGGTGTTCCACAGCAAGCACCTATTGTTCGTCGGAAGCCGTTTTTGCCCCAGGGGTCTCCGGGCTGTGTTCCTTGGGGTTGAACTCCTGCTAGCAAAACCGCCGGGATGAGGTAAGGGATCAGACTGTGCCTGGGCCCTGTGGTCTCTTCCAGGTCAGTGTATGGCATTTCCTTCCCCTTGCCACAGGCACCTGGGAGCATGTCTGCACGTGGAGAAAGACTTTCCCGTGGGAAGCCGGTTTTTGTCAAACGGGTCCCAGTGCTCTGCTCCTCTCTTTTCACTCCTCCTCCCAGAAGCCCAGGGAGGATGGGAGGGCTTAGAACATGGCTGGGCACTGTGGTTTCTTCCAGAGAAGTGGAGGGCATTTGCTTTACCTTGCCACAACCACTTGGGATAGGGTCTGCACCTCAGGAAAACTGCTTCCGTGGGAAGCCGGCTTTTTGCAAAGGGGTCTCAGGGCCGTGGGCCTCGGCTGTCCCTCCGGCTCCCCAAAGCACAGGGACGAGGTGAGGGGCTTAGACCATGCCTGGGCAATGTTGTTTCTTACACCTGGGTGTGTGGCATAGTTTACCTGGCTACCCCCACTTGGGATAGGTGTTCCACAGCAAGCACCTATTGTTCGTCGGAAGCCGTTTTTGCCCCAGGGGTCTCCGGGCTGTGTTCCTTGGGGTTGAACTCCTGCTAGCAAAACCGCCGGGATGAGGGAAGGGATCAGACTGTGCCTGGGCCCTGTGGTCTCTTCCAGGTCAGTGTATGGCATTTCCTTCCCCTTGCCTCAGGCACCTGGGAGCATGTCTGCACGTGGAGAAAGACTTTCCCGTGGGAAGCCGGTTTTTGGCAAACGGGTCCCAGTGCTCTGCTCCTCTCTTTTCACTCCTGCTGCCAGAAGCCCAGGGAGGATGGGAGGGCTTAGAACATGGCTGGGCTCTGTGGTTTCTTCCAGAGAAGTGGAGGGCATTTGCTTTACCTTGCCGCAACCCCTTGTGAGAGGGTCTGCACCTCAGGAAAACTGTTTCCGTGGGAAGCCGGCTTTTTGCAAAGGGGTCTCAGGGCCGTGGGCCTCGGGTGTCCCTCCGGCTCCCCAAAGCACAGGGACGAGGTGAGGGGCTTAGACCATGCCTGGGCAATGTTGTTTCTTCCACCTGGGTGTGTGGCATAGTTTACCTGGCTACCCCCACTTGGGATAGGTGTTCCACAGCAAGCACCTATTGTTCGTCAGAAGCCGTTTTTGCCCCAGGGGTCTCCGGGCTGTGTTCGTTGGGGTTGAACTCCTGCTAGCAAAACCGCCAGGTTGAGGGAAGGGTTCAGAGAGTGCCTGGGCCCTGTGGTCTCTTCTAGGTCAGTGTATGGCATTTCCTTCCCCTTGCCACAGGACCTGGGAGCTTGTCTGCACGTGGAGAAAGACTTTCCCGTGGGAAGCCGGTTTTTGTCAAACGGGTCCCAGTGCTCTGTTCCTCTCTTTTCACTCCTGCTGCCAGAAGCCCATGGAGGATGGGAGGGCTTAGAACATGGCTGGGCACTGTGGTTTCTTCCAGAGAAGTGGAGGGCATTTGCTTTACCTTGCCACAACCACTTGTGAGAGGGTCTGCACCTCAGGAAAACTGTTCCCGTGGGAAGCCTGCTTTTTGCAAAGGGGTCTCAGGGCCGTGGGCCTCGGCTGTCCCTCCGGCTCCCCAAAGCACAGGGACAAGGTGAGGGGCTTAGACCATGCCTGGGCAATGTTGTTTCTTACACCTGGGTGTGTGGCATTTTGTTGAGCTGGCTACTCCCACTTGGGATAGGTTTTCCACAGCAAGCGCCTATTGTTCGTCGGAAGCCGTTTTTCCCCAGGGGTCTCCGGGCTGTGTTCGTTGGGGTTGAACTCCTGCTAGCAAAACCGCCGGGTTGAGGGAAGGGTTCAGACTGTGCCTGGGCCCTGTGGTCTCTTCCAGGTCAGTGTATGGCATTTCCTTCCCCTTGCCACAGGCACCTGGGAGCATGTCTGCACGTGGAGAAAGACTTTCCCGTGGGAAGCCGGTTTTTGTCAAACGGGTCCCAGTGCTCTGCTCCTCTCTTTTCACTCCTGCTGCCAGAAGCCCAGGGAGGATGGGAGGGCTTAGAACATGCCTGGGCACTGTGGTTTCTTCCAGAGAAGTGGAGGGCATTGGCTTTACCTTGCCACAACCACTTGGGATAGGGTCTGCACCTCAGGAAAACTGTTTCCGAGGGAAGCCGGCTTTTTGCAAAGGGGTCTCAGGGCCGTGGGCCTCGGGTGTCCCTCCGGCTCCCCAAAGCACAGGGACTAGGTGAGGGGCTTAGACCATGCCTGGGCAATGTTGTTTCTTACACCTGGGTGTGTGGCATAGTTTACCTGGCTACCCCCACTTGGGATAGGTGTTCCACAGCAAGCACCTATTGTTCGTCGGAAGCCGTTTTTGCCCCAGGGGTCTCCGGGCTGTGTTCCTTGGGGTTGAACTCCTGCTAGCAAAACCGCCGGGATGAGGGAAGGGATCAGACTGTGCCTGGGCCCTGTGGTCTCTTCCAGGTCAGTGTATGGCATTTCCTTCCCCTTGCCTCAGGCACCTGGGAGCATGTCTGCACGTGGAGAAAGACTTTCCCGGGGAAGCCGGTTTTTGGCAAACGGGTCCCAGTGCTCTGCTCCTCTCTTTTCACTCCTGCTGCCAGAAGCCCAGGGAGGATGGGAGGGCTTAGAACATGGCTGGGCACTGTGGTTTCTTCCAGGGAAGTGGAGGGCATTTGCTTTACCTTGCCACAACCACTTGGGATAGGGTCTGCACCTCAGGAAATCTGTTTCCGTGGGAAGCCTGCTTTTTGCAAAGGGGTCTCTGGGCCCAGGGCCTCGGGTGTCCCTCCGGCTCCCCAAAGCACAGGGACGAGGTGAGGGGCTTAGACCATGCCTGGGCAATGTTGTTTCTTACACCTGGGTGTGTGGCATAGTTTACCTGGCTACCCCCACTTGGGATAGGTGTTCCACAGCAAGCACCTATTGTTCGTCGGAAGCCGTTTTTGCCCCAGGGGTCTCCGGGCTGTGTTCGTTGGGGTTGAACTCCTGCTAGCAAAACCGCCGGGTTGAGGGAAGGGTTCAGACTGTGCCTGGGCCCTGTGGTCTCTTCCAGGTCAGTGTATGGCATTTCCTTCCCCTTGCCACAGGCACCTGGGAGCATGTCTGCACGTGGAGAAAGACTTTCCCGTGGGAAGCCGGTTTTTGTCAAACGGGTCCCAGTGCTCTGCTCCTCTCTTTTCACTCCTCCTCCCAGAAGCCCAGGGAGGATGGGAGGGCTTAGAACATGGCTGGGCACTGTGGTTTCTTCCAGAGAAGTGGAGGGCATTTGCTTTACCTTGCCACAACCACTTGGGATAGGGTCTGCACCTCAGGAAAACTGCTTCCGTGGGAAGCCGGCTTTTTGCAAAGGGGTCTCAGGGCCGTGGGCCTCGGCTGTCCCTCCGGCTCCCCAAAGCACAGGGACGAGGTGAGGGGCTTAGACCATGCCTGGGCAATGTTGTTTCTTACACCTGGGTGTGTGGCATAGTTTACCTGGCTACCCCCACTTGGGATAGGTGTTCCACAGCAAGCACCTATTGTTCGTCGGAAGCCGTTTTTGCCCCAGGGGTCTCCGGGCTGTGTTCCTTGGGGTTGAACTCCTGCTAGCAAAACCGCCGGGATGAGGGAAGGGATCAGACTGTGCCTGGGCCCTGTGGTCTCTTCCAGGTCAGTGTATGGCATTTCCTTCCCCTTGCCTCAGGCACCTGGGAGCATGTCTGCACGTGGAGAAAGACTTTCCCGTGGGAAGCCGGTTTTTGGCAAACGGGTCCCAGTGCTCTGCTCCTCTCTTTTCACTCCTGCTGCCAGAAGCCCAGGGAGGATGGGAGGGCTTAGAACATGGCTGGGCTCTGTGGTTTCTTCCAGAGAAGTGGAGGGCATTTGCTTTACCTTGCCGCAACCCCTTGTGAGAGGGTCTGCACCTCAGGAAAACTGTTTCCGTGGGAAGCCGGCTTTTTGCAAAGGGGTCTCAGGGCCGTGGGCCTCGGGTGTCCCTCCGGCTCCCCAAAGCACAGGGACGAGGTGAGGGGCTTAGACCATGCCTGGGCAATGTTGTTTCTTCCACCTGGGTGTGTGGCATAGTTTACCTGGCTACCCCCACTTGGGATAGGTGTTCCACAGCAAGCACCTATTGTTCGTCAGAAGCCGTTTTTGCCCCAGGGGTCTCCGGGCTGTGTTCGTTGGGGTTGAACTCCTGCTAGCAAAACCGCCAGGTTGAGGGAAGGGTTCAGAGAGTGCCTGGGCCCTGTGGTCTCTTCTAGGTCAGTGTATGGCATTTCCTTCCCCTTGCCACAGGACCTGGGAGCTTGTCTGCACGTGGAGAAAGACTTTCCCGTGGGAAGCCGGTTTTTGTCAAACGGGTCCCAGTGCTCTGTTCCTCTCTTTTCACTCCTGCTGCCAGAAGCCCATGGAGGATGGGAGGGCTTAGAACATGGCTGGGCACTGTGGTTTCTTCCAGAGAAGTGGAGGGCATTTGCTTTACCTTGCCACAACCACTTGTGAGAGGGTCTGCACCTCAGGAAAACTGTTCCCGTGGGAAGCCTGCTTTTTGCAAAGGGGTCTCGGGGCCGTGGGCCTCGGCTGTCCCTCCGGCTCCCCAAAGCACAGGGACAAGGTGAGGGGCTTAGACCATGCCTGGGCAATGTTGTTTCTTACACCTGGGTGTGTGGCATTTTGTTGAGCTGGCTACTCCCACTTGGGATAGGTTTTCCACAGCAAGCGCCTATTGTTCGTCGGAAGCCGTTTTTCCCCAGGGGTCTCCGGGCTGTGTTCGTTGGGGTTGAACTCCTGCTAGCAAAACCGCCGGGTTGAGGGAAGGGTTCAGACTGTGCCTGGGCCCTGTGGTCTCTTCCAGGTCAGTGTATGGCATTTCCTTCCCCTTGCCACAGGCACCTGGGAGCATGTCTGCACGTGGAGAAAGACTTTCCCGTGGGAAGCCGGTTTTTGTCAAACGGGTCCCAGTGCTCTGCTCCTCTCTTTTCACTCCTGCTGCCAGAAGCCCAGGGAGGATGGGAGGGATTAGAACATGGCTGGGCACTGTGGTTTCTTCCAGAGAAGTGGAGGGCATTTGCTTTACCTTGCCACTACCACTTGGCATAGGGTCTGCACCTCAGGAAAACTGTTTCCGTGGGAAGCCGGCTTTTTGCAAAGAGGTCTCTGGGCCGAGGGCCTCAGGTGTCCCTCCGGCTCCCCAAAGCACAGGGACGAGATGAGGGGCTTAGACCATGCCTGGGCAATGTTGTTTCTTACACCTGGGTGTGCGGCATTTTGTTGAGCTTGCTGCCCCCACTTGGGATAGGTTTTCCACAGCAAGCGCCTATTGTTCGTCGGAAGCCGTTTTTGCCTCAGTGTTCTCCGGGCTGTATTCGTTGGGCCTGAACTCCTGCTAGCAAAACCGCCGGGATGAGGGAAGGGTTCAGACTGTGCCTGGGCCCTGTGGTCTCTTCCAGGTCAGTGTATGGCATTTCCTTCCCCTTGCCACAGGCACCTGGGAGCATGTCTTCACGTGGAGAAAGACTTTCCCGTGGGAAGCCGGTTTTTGTCAAACGGGTCCCAGTGCTCTGCTCCTCTCTTTTCACTCCTGCTGCCAGAAGCCCAGGGAGGATGGGAGGGCTTAGAACATGGCTGGGCACTGTGGTTTCTTCCAGAGAAGTGGAGGGCATTTGCATTACCTTGCCACAACCACTTGGGATAGGGTCTACACCTCAGGAAATCTGTTTCCGTGGGAAGCCGGCTTTTTGCAAATGGGACTCTGGGCCCAGGGCCTCAGGTGTCCCTCCGGCTCCCCAAAGCACAGGGACGAGGTGAGGGGCTTAGACCATGGCTGGGCAATGTTGTTTCTTACACCTGGGTGTGTGGCATTTTGTTGAGCTGGCTACCCCCACTTGGGATAGGTGTTCCAAGCAAGCGCCTATTGTTTGTCGGAAGCCGTTTTTGCCTCAGTGTTCTCCGGGCTGTGTTCGTTGGGGTTGAACTCCTGCTAGCAAAACCGCCGGGATGAGGGAAGGGTTCAGACTGTGCCTGGGCCCTGTGGTCTCTTCCAGGTCAGTGTATGGCATTTCCTTCCCCTTGCCACAGGCACCTGGGAGCATCTCTGCACTTGGAGAAAGACTTTCCCGTGGGAAGCCGGTTTTTGTCAAATGGGTCCCAGTGCTCTGCTCCTCTCTTTTCACTCCTGCTGCCAGAAGCCCAGGGAGGATGGGAGGGCTTAGAACATGGCTGGGCACTGTGGTTTCTTCCAGAGAAGTGGAGGGCATTTGCTTTACCTTGCCACAACCACTTGGGATAGGGTCCGCACCTCAGGAAATCTGTTTCCATGGGAAGCCGGCTTTTTGCAAAGGGGTCTCTGGGCCCAGGGCCTCGGGTGTCCCTCCGGCTCCCCAAAGCACAGGGATGAGGTGAGGGGTTTAGACCATGCCTGGGCAATGTTGTTTCTTACACCTGGGTGTGTGGCATAGTTTACCTGGCTACCCCCACTTGGGATAGGTGTTCCACAGCAAGCACCTATTGTTCGTCGGAAGCCGTTTTTGCCCCAGGGGTCTCCGGGCTGTGTTCGTTGGGGTTGAAGTCCTGCTAGCAAAACCGCCGGGATGAGGGAAGGGTTCAGACTGTGCCTGGGCCCTGTGGTCTCTTCCAGGTCAGTGTATGGCATTTCCTTCCCCTTGACACAGGCACCTGGGAGCATGTCTGCACGTGGAGAAAGACTTTCCCCTGGGAAGCCGGTTTTTTTCAAACGGGTCCCAGTGCTCTGCTCCTCTCTTTTCACTCCTGCTGCCAGAAGCCCAGGGAGGATGGGAGGGCTTAGAACATGGCTGGGCTCTGTGGTTTCTTCCAGAGAAGTGGAGGGCATTTGCTTTACCTTGCCACAACCACTTGTGAGAGGGTCTGCACCTCAGGAAAACTGTTTCCGTGGGAAGCCGGCTTTTTGCAAAGGGGTCTCAGGGCCGTGAGCCTCGGGTGTCCCTCCGGCTCCCCAAAGCACAGGGACGAGGTGAGGGGCTTAGACCATGGCTGGGCAATGTTGTCTCTTACACCTGGGTGTGTGGCATTTTGTTGAGCTGGCTACCCCCACTTGGGATAGGTTTTCCACATCAAGAGCATATTGTTCCTCGGAAGCCGTTTTTGCCCCAGGGCGTCTCCGGGCTGGGTTCGTTCGGGTTGATGTCTTTTCTCAAAACCGCCGGGATGAGGGAAGGACTCAGACGGTGCCTTCGCACTGTGGTCTCTTACCCGAACCGTACCCTACGGGAACCCAAACACTATACCCTGACCCAGACGCTGACCCTGATCCTGACCATGACCCTGACCCTAACCCGAACCCTAACCCTAACCATAACACCTAACCCTAACCGTAACCCTACCCTGAGCCCTAACCATAACCCTAACACGAACCCTAATCCTAAACAGAACCCTAGCCCTAACCCAAACCCTACCCCTAACCCGAACCCTAACGGGAACCCTAACTCTAACCCTAACGTTAACCGTAACCTGAAATCTAACCCTATCCCGAACCCGAACCCTAACCCGAACCCTAAACGTAACCCTAACCCGAACCCGAACCCTATCCCTAACCTGAACCCGAATCCAAACCCTAACCCTAACCCGAACATAACCCTAACCCTAACCCTAACCCGAACCCTAAGGGGAACTCTAACCCTAACCCGAACCCTAACCAGAACCCGAATCGTAACACTAACCCTAACCCGAACTCGAACCCTCACCTGAACGCTAACACTAACCCTAACCCGAAACCTAACCCTAACCATAACACCTAACCCTAACCGTAACCCTACCCTGAGCCCTAACCATAACCCTAACACGAACCCTAATCCTAAACAGAACCCTAACCCTAACCCTAACTCTAACCCTAACCCAAACCCTAACCCTAACCCGACCCTAACCCTAACCCTGACGCTAACCCTAACCCTAACCCTATCCCTAACCTGAACCCTAACCCTAACCCTAACCCGAATCCTAACCTCAACTTTAACCCTAACCCTAACCCTAACCCGAACTCGAAACCTAATCTGAACCCTAACACTAACCCTAACCCGAAACCAAACCCAAACACTAACGCTAACCCGAACCCTAACCCTACCCCTAACCCTAAACCGAACCCTAACCCGAACCCTAACCCTAACCCTAACCCTAACCCGAACCTGAACCCTCAACCGAACACGAACCCTAACCCTAACCCACACCAAAACCTAACCCTAACTTAACCTAAACCCTAACCCGAACCTAAACCCTAACCATAACCCTAAATCTAACCGAACCCAAACCCTAAACCTCACCCTAACCCTAAGCCGAACTGTAACCCTAACCCTAACCCTAACCCTAAAGCTAACCCAAACCCAAACCCTAACCCTAACCCGAACCTGAACCCTCAACCGAACATGAACCCTTACCCTAACCCTAACCTTAACCTGAACCCTAACCCTAACCCAAACCCGAACCCTAACCCTAACCCGAAACCTAACCCTAACCCTAACCCTAACCCTAACCCTAACCCTAACCCTAAGCATCACCTGAACCCTAACCCTGCCCCTAACCCTAACCCTAACCCTAACCCGAACCAGAACCCTAACCCTAACCGTAACCATAACCCGAACCCTAACCCTAACCCTACCCTAACACTAACCGTATCCCTAACCTGAAACCTAACCCTAACCCTAACCCGAAACCAAATCCAAACACTAACACTAACCCGAACACTAACCCTACCCCTAACCCTAAACCGAACCCTAACCCGAACCCTAACCCTAACCCTAACCCTAACCCGAACCTGAACCCTCAACCGACCACGAACCCTAACCCTAACCCACACCAACACCTAACCCTAACCTTAACCAAAACCCTAACCCTAATCCGAACCTGAACCCTAACCATAACTCTAAACCTAACCCGAGCCCAAACACTAAACCTCACCCTAACCCTAAGCCGAACTGTAACCCTAACCCTAACCATAACTCTAAACCTAACCCGAGCCCAAACACTAAACATCACCCTAACCCTAAGCCGAACTGTAACCCTAACCCGAACCCTAACCCTAACGCTAACCCGAACACAAACCCTAACCCTAACCCGAACCTGAACCGTCAACCGAACATGAACCCTAACCCTAACCCTAACACAAACTCACGCGAATGCTAACCCTAACCCAAACCAAAACCTAACCCTAACCTTAACATGAACCCTAACGCTAACCCGAACCCGAACCCTAACCCTAACCCGAAAACTAACCCTAATCCTAACCCTAACCCTAAGCATCACCTGAACCCTAACCCTTCCCCTAACTCTAACCCTAACGCGAACGAGAACCAGAACACTAACCCTAACCCTAACCCTAACTCTAACCCTAACCCTAAGCATCACCTGAACCCTAACCCTGCCCCTAACCCTAACCCTAACCCGAACCAGAACCCTAACCCTAACCGTAAC
>NC_142146.1:587500-590000 GCF_024610735.1 Ursus americanus
ACACGAAACCTAATCCTAAACCTAGCCCTAAACCTCACCCGAACCCTAACCCGAACCCGAACCAGAACCCTAACCCGAACCCTAACCCTAACGCTAACCAGAACCAGAACCCTAACCCTAACCCTAACTCTAACTCTAACCCTAACCCTAAGCATCACCTGAACCCTAACCCTGCCCCTAACCCTAACCCTAACCCTAACCCGAACCAGAACCCTAACCCTAACCATAACCATAACCCGCACCCTAACCCTAACCCTACCCTAACACTAACCCTATCGCTAACCTGAAACCTAACCCTAACCCTAACCCTAACCCTAACTCTAACCCTAACCCTAACCCTAACCCGAAGCTGAACCCTCAACCAAACACGAACCGTAACCCTAACTCTAACACTAACTCACCCGAACCCTAACCCTAACACAACCCGAATCCTAACCCTAACCTTAACCTGAACCCTAACCCTAACCGAACCCGAACCCTAACCCTAACCCTAAACCTAACCCGAAACCAAACCCTAAACCTCACTCTAACCCTAACCCGAACCGTAACCCTAAACCTAACACTAACCCTAACCCTAACGCTAACCCGAACCCTAACCCTAACCCTAAGCCTAACCTAACCTGGACCCGAACCGGATCCCTAACCCGAACCCGAACCCTAACCCTAACCCGACCCTAACCCTAACCTTATCCCTAACCTGAACCCTAACCCTAACCCGAACCCTAACCCGAACCCTAACCCTAACCCGAACCTAACCCTAACCTAACCCTAACCCGAACCCAAACCCGAACCCTAACCCTAACCCTAACCCTAACCCTAACCCTAACCCGAACCTGAATCCACAACTGAACCCAAACCTGAACCCTAACCGTAACCCGAAACCTAATCCTAAACCTAGCCCTAAACCTCACCAGAACCCTAACCCTAACCCTAACCCTAACCCTAACCATAACCCCTAACCCTAACCCTAACCCTAACCCGTACCCTAACCCGTACCTTAACACGAACCCTAACCCGAACCCGAACCGTAACCCTAACCCTAACCCGAACTCGAACCCTAACCTGAACCCTAACACTAACCCTAACCCGAAACCAAACCCAAACCCTAACGCTAAACCGAACCCTAACCCTACCCCTAACCCTAAACCGAACCCTAACCCTAACCCTAACCCTGAACCCTAACCCTAAACGTAACCCTAACCAGAACCCTAACCCGAACCCTAACCCTAACCTGAACCTAACCTTAACCCCAACACTAACCCCAACCCTAAGAGGAACCCTAACCCTAACCAGAACCATAACCCGAACCCTAACACTAACCCTAACCCTAACCTTAACATGAAACCTCACCCTACCCTAACCCGAACCTGAACCCGAAATTGAACCCTAACCCTAACCCTAACCCGAACCCATATCCTAACCCAAACCCGAATCCTAACCCGAACACGAACCCAAACCCGAACCCTAACGCTAACCGTAACCCTAACCCGAATCTGAATCCGCAACTGAACCCGAACCTGACCCCTAACCGTAACCCGAAACCTAATCCTAAACCTAGCCCTAAACCTCACCAGAACCCTAACCCTAACCCTAACCCTAACCATAACCCCTAACCCTAACCCTAACCCTAACCCTACACCGAACCCAAACGATAACCCTAACCCTAACCCTAACCCGAACCCTGACCCTAACCCTAACCCGAACTCTAACCCGAACCCGAACCCTAACCCTAACCCTAATTCTGACCCTAACCATAACCCTAACCCGAACCCTAACCCGAACCCTAACGCTAACCGGAACCCTAACCCTAACCCTAACCCTAACCCTAACCCTAACCTCACCAGAACCCTAACCCTAACCCTAACCCTAACCATAACCCCTAACCCTAACCCTAACCCTAACCCTACACCGAACCCAAACGATAACCCTAACCCTAACCCCAACCCGAACCCTGACCCTAACCCTAACCCGAACTCTAACCCGAACCCGAACCCTAACCCTAACCCTAACCCTAATCCTGACCCTAACCATAACCCTAACCCGAACCCTAACCCGAACCCTAACGCTAACCCGAACCCTAACCCTAACCATAACCCTAACCCGAACCCTAACCCTAACCCGACCCTAACCCTAACCCTAACCCTAATCCTGACCCTAACCATAACCCTAACCCGAACCCTAACCCTAACCCGACCCTTCCCAAAACCTATCCCTAAACTGAACCCTAACCCTAACCCTAACCCTAACACTAACCCAAACCTGAACCCTAACCGTAACCCGAAACCTAATCCTAAACCTAGCCCTAAACCTCACCAGAACCCTAACCCTAACCCTAACTCTAACCATAACCCCTAACCCTAACCCTAACCCTAACCCTACACCGAACCCAAACGATAACCCTAACCCTAACCCTAACCCGAACCCTGACCCTAACCCTAACCCGAACTCTAACCCGAACCCGAACCCTAACCCTAACCCTAACCCAACCCGAACCCTAACC
>NC_142146.1:592500-612500 GCF_024610735.1 Ursus americanus
TCACCCGAACCCTAACCCGAACCCGAAACCAACCGAACCCTAACCGTAACCCTCACCCGAACCCTAATCCTAAACCTAACCCGAAACCGAATCCAAACCCAAAGCCTAACCCAAACCTAACCCTAACCCTAAACCGAACCCTAAGAGGAACACTAACCCTAACCCGAACCCTAACCCGAATCCTAACCCTAACCATAACCCTAACCCTAACCCGAACCTGAACCCTCAACCGAACATGAACCCTAACCCTAACCCTAACCCTAACCCTAACCCGAACCCAAACCCTAAACCTCACCCTAACCCTAATCCGAACACTAAACCTAACCCTAAACCTACCCCGAACCCTAACCCTAACCCTAACCCAAACCCTAACCCGATCCCTAACCCTAACCCTAACCTGAACACGAACCCGAACCCTAACCCGAACCCGAAACCTAACCCTAACCCTAAACCAAACCTAACCCTAACCCTAACCCAAACCCGAACCCTAAGAGGAACTCTAACCCTAACCCGAACCCTAACCCGAATCCGAACCGTAACCCTAACCCTAAACTGAACTCGAACCCTAACCTGAACCCTAACACTAACCCTAACCCGAAACCAAACCCAAACCCTAACCCTAACCCGAACCCTAACCCTAACCCTAACCCGAACCCAAACCTGAACCCTCAACCGAACACAAACCCTAACACTAACCCTAACCAAACTCACCCGAACCCTAACAGAACCCAACCCGAAACCTAACCCTAACCTTAACCTGAAACCTAACCCTAACCCTAACACGAACCCAAACCCGAACCCGAACCAAAAATCTAACCCTAACCCAAACCCGAACGCTAACATGAACCCTAAACCGAACCCTAACCCTAACCCAAACCCGAACCCGAACCCGAACCCTAACCCGAACCCTAACCCTAACCCGAACCCTAACCCGATCCCTAACCCTAACCCTAACCTGAACGCGAACCCGAACCCTAACACTAACCCGAAACCTAATCCTAACCCTAACCCTAACCATAACCAGAAACCCTAACCCTAACCGTAACCCGAAACCTAATCCTAACCGTAGCCCTAAACCTCACCCGAACCCTAACCCTAAACCTAACCCTAACGATAACCAGAAACGGAAACCTAACCCTAACCCTAACACGAACCTGAACTGCAACCCGAGCCCTAAACCGTCCCTTACCTCAAACCTATCCCTAACCTGAACCCTAACCCTAACCCTAACCAGAACCCTAACCCTAACCGTAACCCTAACCCGAACACTAACCCTAACCCGACCCTAACCCTAACCCTATCCCTAACCTGAAACCTAAACCTAACCCTAAATCTAACCCTAACCCTAACCTGAACCCTAACCCTAACCCTAACCCAACCCGAACCCTAACTCGAACCCTAACCCGAACCCTAACGCTAACCCGAACCCTAACCCTAAACGTAACCCTAATCCAAACCCTAACCCTAACCCGACCCTAACCCTAACCCTAAACATAACCCTCACCCGAACCCTAACCCTAACCCTAACCCGAACCCTAACCCTAACCGTAACCCTAATCCTAACCCTAACCATAACCCTAACCCAAACCCTAACCCTAAACTGACCCTAACCCTAACCCTAAACCTAACCCTAACCCTAACCCTAACCTGACCGATACCCCAACCCTATACCTAACCCTAACCCTAACCGTAACCCTAACCCTAACCCTAACCCGAGCCCAAACACTAACCCTAACCCTAACCCTATCCCTAACCTGAAACCTAACCCTAACCCCAAGCCTAATCCGAAACCGAACGCTAACCCTAACCCTAACCCTAACCCTAACGCTAACCCGAACCCTAACCCTAACCCTAACCCGAACCCGAACACTAACCCAAACCTTAACACTAACCCTATCCCTAACCTTAACACTAACCCTAACCCAAAGCCTAACCAGAACCCGAACCCTAACCCTAACCCTAACCCTAACACTAACCCTAAACCCTGACCCTAACCCTAACTCTAACCCAAACCCTACGCCTAACCCTAACCCTAACCCTAACCTTAACCCTAACCCGAACCCTAACCCGATCCCTAACCCTAACCCTAACCTGAACGTGAACACAAACCCTAACCCGAACCCGAAACCTAACCCTAACCCTAAACCAAACCTAACCCTAACCCTAACCCTAACCCTAACCCTAACCCTAACCCGAACCCTTACCCGAATCCGAACCGTAACCCTAACCCTAACCTGAACTCGAACCCTAACCTGAACCCTAACACTAAACCTAACCCGAAACCAAACCAAAACCCTAACCCTAACTCAAACACTAACCCTACCCCTAACCGTAAACTGAACCCTAACCCTAACACGTACCCTCGCCCGTACCCTAAACCGAACCCTAACCCGAACCCGAACCGTAACCCTAACCATAACCCGAACTCGAACCCTAACCTGAACCCTAACCCTAACCCTAACCCGAAACCAAACCCAAACCCTAACGCTAACCCGAACCCTAACCCTACCCCTAACCCTAAACCGAACCCTAACCGGAACCCTAACCCTAACCCTAACCCTAACCCTAACCCGAACCTGAACCCTAACCATAACCTTAACCTAACCCGAACCCAAACCCTAAACCTCACCCTAACCCTAAACCGAACCGTAACCCTAACCCTAACCCTAACCCTAACCCGAACCCGAACACTACCCCAAACCCTAACGCTAACCCTATCCCTAACCTTAACACTAACCCTAACCCAAAGCCTAACCAGAACCCGAACCCTAACCCTAACCCTAACCCTAACACTAACCTTAAACCCTGACCCTAACCCTAACTCTAACCCTAACCCTACGCCTAAACCTAACCCGAACCCGAACCCAAAACCGAACCCGCACCCTAACCCGAACCCTAACCCTAACCCTAACCCTAACCCTAACCTGAACCCTAACCCTAACCCGAACCCTAAACCTACCCCGAACCCTAACCCGAACCCTAACCCAAACCCTAACCGTAACCCTAACCCGAACCCTAACCCTAACCCGAACCCGAACCCGAATCCTAACCCTAACCCTAACCCAAACCTAACCCTAACCCTAACCCTAACCCTAACCCAAAACCTAATCCTAAACCTAGCCCTAAACCTCACCCGAACCCTAACCCGAACCCGAACCAGAACCCTAACCCGAACCCTAACCCTAACTCGAACCCGAATCAAAACCCTAACCCTAACCCAAACCTAACCCTAACCCTAACCCAAACCCGAACCCTAAGAGGAACTCTAACCCTAACCCGAACCCTAACCCGAATCCGAACCGAAACCCTAACCCTAACCTGAACTTGAACCCTAACCTGAACCCTAACACTAACCCTAACCCGAAACCAAACCCAAACCCTAACCCTAACTCGAACACTAACCCTACCCCTAACCGTAAAATGAACCCTAACCCGAACCCTAACCCTAACCCTAACCCTAACCCTAACCCGTACCCAAACCTGAACCCTCAACCGAACACAAACCCTAACCCTAACCCTAACCAAACTCACCCGAACCCTAACCGTAACCCAACCTGAAACCTAACCCTAACCTTAACCTGAACCTAACCCTAACCCTAACACGAACCCAAACCCGAACCCGAACCAAAAATCTAACCCTAACCCGAACCCGAACGCTAACATGAACCCTAAACTGAACCCTAACCCTAACCCAAACCCGAACCCGAACCCTGACCCAAACCCTAACCCTAACCCGAACCCTAACCCGATCCCTAACCCTAACCCTAACCTGAACGCGAACCCGAACCCTAACACTAACCCGAAACCTAACCCTAACCCGAACATAACCCGAACCCTAACCCTAACCCTAACCGTAACCCTAACACGAACCCGAAACCTAACGTTAACCCTAACCCGAATCCGAAACCTAACCCTAACCCGAACCCGAACACTAACCCGCCCCTAACCCTAACCCAAACCTGAACCGTAACGCGAACCCTAACCCAACCCTTACCCTAACCCTCTCCCTAACCTGAAACCTAACCCTAACCCTAACCCTAACCCTAACCCTCACCAAAACCGAACCCTAACCCTAAACCCAACCCTGAAACTAAACCTAACACTAAACCTAACCCTTAACCGAATCTGAACCCTAACCCTAACCCTAACCCTACCTGAACCCTAACCCTAACCCTAACCCTAACCCTATCCCTAACCTGAAACCTAACCCTAACCCTAACCCTAACCCGAACCCTAACCCTAACCATAACCCTAACCCAAACCCTAACCCTAACCCGACCCTAACCCTAACCATAACCCTCACCCGAACCCTAACCCTAACCCGACCCTAACCCTAACCCGAACCCGAACCCTAACCCTAACCCTAACCCTAACTCTAACCCTAACCCTAACCCTAATCCTAACCCTAACCATAACACTAACCCAAACCCTAACCCTAAACCGACCCTATCCCTAACCCTAACCCTAACCCTAACCCTAACCCTAACACTAACCCAACCGTTACCCCAACCCTATACCTAACCCTAACCCTAACCCTAACCCAAACCCTAACCTTAACCTGAACCCAAACCCCAACCCGAACCCGAAACCTAACCCTAACCCTAAACCTAACCCGACCCCAAACCCTAAACCTCACCCTAACCCTAACCCGAACCGTAACCCTAACCCTAACCCTAACCCTAACCCTAACCCTAATGCTAACCCGAACCCTAACCCTAACCCTAACCCTATCCCTAACCTGAACCCTAACCCTAACCCTAAGATTAATCCGAAATCGAACCCTTACCCTAACCCGAACCCTAACCCTAACCCGAACCTAACCCTAACCCCAACCGTAACCCCAACCCTAAGAGGAACCCTAACCCTAACCGGAACCCTAACCTGAACCCTAACCCTAACGCTAACCCTAATCTGAACCTCACCCTACCCTAACCCGAATCTGAAGCCGAAACTGAACCCTAACCCTAACCCTAAACCGAACCCAAATCCTAACCCTAACCCTAACCCTAACCGGAACCCGAATCTGAACACGAAACCGACCCCGAACCTGAACCCTAACCATAACCCGAAACCTAAACCTAACCGTAGCACTAAACCTCACCCGAACGCTAACCCGAACCCTAACCCTAACCGAACCCTAACCGTAACCCTCACCCGAACCCTAATCCTAATCCTAACCCGAACCCGAATCCAAACCCAAAGCCTAACCCAAACCTAAACCTAACCCTAACCCTAAAACGAACACTAAGAGGAACACTAAACCTAACCCGAACCCTAACCCGATTCCTAACCCTAACCATAACCCTAACCCTAACCCGAACCTGAACCCTCAACCGCACATGAACACTAACCCTAACCCTAACCCTAACCCTAACCCTAAACCTAACACGAACCCAAACCCTAAACCTCACCCTAACCCTAACCCGAACCCTAAACCTAACCCTAACACTACCCCGAACCCTAACCCTAACCCTAACCCTAACCCGATCCCTAACCCTAACCCTAACCTGAACGCGAACCCGAACCCTAACCCAAACCCGAAACATAACCCTAACCCAAACCTAACCCTAACCCAAACCCGAACCCTAAGAGGAACTCTAACCCTAACCCGAACCCTAACCCTAACCCAAACCCGAACCGTAACCCGAACCCTAACCCGACCCTTACCCTAACCCTATCCCTAAACTGAACCCTAACCCTAACCCTAAAACTAACCCGAACCCAAACCCTAACCCTAACCGTAAACCCAAAACGAACCCTAAACCTAACCCTACCCCTAAACTGAAACCTAAGCCTAAGCCTAACCCTAACCCTAACCCTAACCCTAACCCTAACCCAAGCCCAAAAACTAACCCTAACCTAACGCTAACCCTATCCCTAACCTTAACCCAATCCCTAACCCTAAGCCTCACCTGAACCCGAACCCTAACTCTAACCCGAACCGTAACCCTAACCCGAACCTAACCCTAACCCCAACCATAACCCCAAACCTAAGAGGAACCCTAACCCTAACCGGAACCCTAACCTGAACCCTAACCCTAACCCTAACCCTAACCTGAACCTCACCCTACCCTAACCCAAATCTGAAGCCGAAATTGAACCCGAACCCTAACCCTAACCCGAACCCAAATCCTAACCAGAACCCTAACCCTAATCGGAAACCTAACCCTGGCCCTAACCCTAAACCTAACCCTAGCCCTAAACCTCACCCGAACCCTAACCCTAACCCTAACCGTAACCCTAACCGGAACCCTAACCCGAACCCGAACCCTAACCCTAACCCTAACCGTAACCCTAACCGGAACCCTAACCCTAACACTAACCCTAACCCTAGCCCTAAACCTCACACGAACCCTAACCCTAAACCGAACCCTAACACTAACCCTAACCCTACCCTGAACCCTAACCCTCACCCTAACCCTAACCCTAACCCGAACCCTAACCCGAAACCTATCCCTAACCTGAAACCTAACCCTAACCCTAAAACTAACCCTAATCCTAACCCTAACCTGAACCCTAACCCTAACCCTAACCCTAACCCTAACCCGAACCCGAACCTGAACCCTCAACCGAACACAAACCCTAACCCTAACCCTAACCCTAACTCACCCGAACCCTAACACTAACCCAACCTAAAACCTATCCCTAAATTTAACCTGAACCCTAACCCTAACCCTAACCCTAACCCTAACTCTAACCCTCACCCTAACCCTCACCCTTACCCTATCCCGAACCCTAACCCTAACCCGAAT
Source organism: Ursus americanus (assembly GCF_024610735.1). NCBI lineage: Eukaryota > Metazoa > Chordata > Mammalia > Carnivora > Ursidae > Ursus > Ursus americanus. The sequence continues at coordinate 599,253 of NC_142146.1, forward strand.
ACGAACCCTAACCCTAACCCTAACCCTAACCTGAACCCGAACCGTAACCCTAACCCGAAACCTAACCCGAACCCGAATCCTCACCCTAACCCGAACCCTAAACCTAACCCTAACCAGAACCCTAACCCGAACCCTATCCCTAACCCTAACCCTAACCCTTTCCTGAACCTGAACCCGAAACCGAACCCGAAACTGAACCCTAACCGTAACCCGAAACCAAATACTAACCCTAGCCCTAAACCTCACACGAACCCTAACCCTAACCCGAACCCTAACCCTAACCCTAACCCTAACACGAACCCGAACCCTAACCCGAACCCTAATCCTAACACGAACCCGAACCCTAACACGAACCCGAACCCTAAACCGAACGCTAACCGTAACCCTAACCCGAACCCTATACCTAACCCTAACCCGAACCCGAATCCAAACCCTACCCCTAACCCAAACCTAACCCTAACCCTAACCCTAAACCGAACCCTAAGAGGAACACTAACCCTAACCCGAACCCTAACCCTACCCCTAACCCTAACCCTAACCCGCACCCTAACCCGAACCCTAACCTGAACCCGAACCGTAACCCTAACCCTAACCCTAACCCGAACCCTAACCCTACCCCTAACCCTAACCCTAACCCTAACCCGAACCCTAACCCTAACACGAACCCGAACCCTAACACGAACCCGAACCCTAACCCGAACGCTAACCGTAACCCTAACCCGAACCCTATACCTAACCCTAACCCGAACCCGAATCCAAACCCTAACCCTAACCCAAACCTAACCCTAACCCTAACCCTAAACCGAACCCTAAGAGGAACACTAACCCTAACCCGAACCCTAACCCTACCCCTAACCCTAACCCTAACCCGCACCCTAACCCGAACCCTAACCTGAACCCGAACCGTAACCCTAATCCTAACACGAACTCGAACCCTAACCTGAACCCTAACACTAACCCTAAACCGAAACCAAACCCGAACCCTAACCCTAACCCTAACGCTAACCCGAACCCGAAACCAAACCCGAAGCCTGACCCTAACCCTAACCCTAACCCGAACCCTAACCCTACCCGTAACCCTAAACCGAACCCTACCCCTAACCCTAACCCGAACCCTAAACCTAACCCTAACCCGAAACCTAACCCTAACCCTAACGCGAAACCTAACCCTAACCCTACCCTAACCCGAACCCGAACCCTAACCATAACCCTAACCCTAACCCTAACCCTAACACGAACCCTAACCCTAACCCGAACCCGAACCCGAACCCGAACCCTAATCCTAACCCGAACCCTAACCCGAACCGGAACCCTAACACGAACCCGAACCCTAAACTGAACCCGAACCCGAACCCTAACCCTAACCCTAACCCGGATCCTAACCCGAACCCTCACCTGAACCCTACCCGAACCCTAACCGGAATCCTAAAACGAACCCGAACCCTAACCCTAACCCCAACCCTAACCCGAACGCTAACCCGAACCCGAAACCTAACCCGAACCCGAACCCTAACGTGAACCCGAACCCAAACCCGAACCCTAACTTGAACCAGAACCCGAACCCGAACCCTAACCCGAACCCGAACCCGAACCCAAACCCAAACCCTAACCCGAACCCTAACCCGAAGCCTAAACTGAACCCGAACCCAAACCCTAACCCTAACCCGAACCCGACCCGAACCCGAACCCGAACCCGAACCCATACCCTAACACGAACCAGAACCCGAACCCGAACCCGAAACCGAACCTGAACCCGAACCCGAAACCGAACCTGAACCCGAACCCTAACCCGAACCCGAACCCTAACCCGAACCCTAACCCAAAAGCACAGAGACGAGGTGAGGGGCTTAGACCATGCCTGGGCAATGTTGTTTCTTACACCTGGGTGTGTGGCATTTTGTTTACCTGGCTACCCCCACTTGGGTTAGGTTTTCCACAGCAAGCACCTATTGTTCCTCAGAAGACGTTTTTGCCCCCGGGGTCTCCGGGCTGTGTTCGTTGGGGTTGAACTCCTGCTAGCAAAACCGCCGGGATGAGGGAAGGGTTCAGACTGTGCCTGGGCCCTGTGGTCTCTTCCAGGTCAGTGTATGGCATTTCCTTCACCTTGCTACAGGCACTTGGGAGCATGTCTGCACGTGGAGATAGACTTTCCTGTGGGAAGCCGGTTTTTTCAAACGGGTCCCAGTGCTGTGCTCCTCTCTTTTCACTCCTGCTGCTAGAAGCCCAGTGAGAATGGGAGGGTTTAGAACATGGCTGGGCACTGTGGTTTCTTCCAGAGAAGTGGATGGCATTTGCTTTACCTTGCCACAACCACTTGGGAGAGGGTCTGCAGCTCAGGAAAACTGTTTCCGTGGGAAGCCGGCTTTTTGCCAAACGGGTCTCAGGGCCGTGGGCCTCGGGTGTCCCTCCGGCTCCCCAAAGCACAGGGACGAGGTGAGGGGCTTAGACCATGCCTGGGCAATGTTGTTTCTTACACCTGAGTGTGTGGCATTTTGTTTACCTGGCTACCCCCACTTGGCATAGGTTTTCCACAACAAGCACCTATTGTTCCTCAGAAGTCGTTTTTGCCTCAGGGGTCTCCGGGCTGTGTTCGTTGGGGTTGAACTCCTGCTAGCACAACCGCCGGGATGAGGGAAGGGTTCAGACTGTGCCTGGGCCCTGTGGTCTCTTCCAGGTCAGTGTATGGCATTTCCTTCACCTTGCCACAGGCACTTGGGAGCATGTCTGCACGTGGAGAAAGACTTTCCCATGGGAAGCCGGTTTTTGTCAAACGGGTTCCAGTGCTCTGCTCCTCTCTTTTCACTCCTGCTGCCAGAAGCCCAGTGAGGATGGGAGGACTTAGAACATGGCTGGGCACTGTGGTTTCTTCCACAGACGAGGATGGCATTTCCTTCACCTTGCCACAGGCACTTGGGAGCATGTCTGCACGTGGAGATAGACTTTCCCGTGGGAAGCCTGTTTTTGTCAAACGGGTCCCAGTGCTGTGCTCCTCTCTTTTCACTCCGGCTGCCAGAAGCCCAGTGAGGATGGGAGGGCTTAGAACATGACTGGGCACTGTCGTTTCCTCCAGAGACGTGGATGGCATTGCTATACCTTGCCACAACCACTTGTGAGAGGGTCTGCACATCAAGAAAACTGTTTCTGTGGGAAGCCGGGTTTGGCCAAACGGGTCTCAGGCCCGTGGGTCTCGGGTGTCCGTCCGGCTCCCCAAAGCACAGGGATGAGGTGAGGGGCTTAGACCATGCTTGGGCAATGTTGTTTCTTACACCTGGGTGTGTGGCATTTTGTTTACCTGGCTACCCCTCTTGGGATAGGTTTTCCACAGCAAGAGCATATTGCTCGTCAGAAGCCGTTTTTGAATCAGGGGTCTCCGGGCTGTGTTCGTTGGGGTTGAACTCCTGCTAGCAAAACGGCCGGGATGAGGGAAGGGTTCAGACTGTGCCTGGGCCATGTGGTCTCTTCCAGGTCAGTGTATGGCATTTCCTTCCCCTTGCCACAGGCACCTGGGAGCATGTCTGCACGTGGAGAAAGACTTTCCCGTGGGAAGCCGGTTTTTGTCAAACGGGTCCCAGTGCTCTGCCCCTCTCTTTTCACTCCTACTGCCAGAAGCCCAGGGAGGATGGGAGGGCTTAGAACATGGCTGGGCACTGTGGTTTCTTCCAGACAAGTGGAGGGCATTTGCTTTACCTTGCCACAACCACTTGGGATAGGGTCTGCACTTCAGGAAAACTGTTTCCGTGGGAAGCCGGCTTTTTGCAAAAGGTCTCTGGGCCGAGGGCCTCAGGTGTCCCTCCGGCTCCCAAAAGCACAGGGACAAGGTGAGGGGCTTAGACCATGCCTGGGCAATGTTGTTTCTTACACCTGGGTGTGCGGCATTTTGTTGAGCTGGCTACCCCCACTTGGGATAGGTTTTCCACAGCAAGCGCCTAGGAAGCCGTTTTTGCCTTAGTGTTCTCCGGGCTGTGTTCGTTGGGGTTGAACTCCTGCTAGCAAAACCGCTGGGATGAGGGAAGGGTTCAGACTGTGCCTGGGCCCTGTGGTCTCTTCAAGGTCAGTGTATGGCATTTCCTTCCCCTTGCCACAGGCACCTGGGAGCATGTCTTCACGTGGAGAAAGACTTTCCCGTGGGAAGCCGGTTTTTGTCAAACGGGTCCCAGTGCTCTGCTCCTCTCTTTTCACTCCTGCTGCCAGAAGCTCAGGGAGGATGGGAGGGCTTAGAACATGGCTGGGCACTGTGGTTTCTTCCAGAGAAGTGGAGGGCATTTGCTTGACCTTGCCACAACCACTTGTGAGAGGGTCTGCACCTCAGGAAAACTGTTTCCGTGGGAAGCCTGCTTTTTGCAAAGGGGTCTCAGGGTCGTGGGCCTCGGCTGTCCCTCCGGCTCCCCAAAGCACAGGGACGAGGTGAGGGGCTTAGACCATGCCTGGGCAATGTTGTTTCTTACACCTGGGTGTGTGGCATTTTGTTGACCTGGCTACCCCCACTTGGGATAGGTTTTCCACAGCAAGCGCCTATTGTTCGTCGGAAGCCGTTTTTGCCCCAGGGGTCTCCGGGCTGTGTTCGTTGGGGTTGAACTCCTGCTAGCAAAACCGCCGGGATGAGGGAAGGGTTCAGACTGTGCCTGGGCCCTGTGGTCTCTTCCAGGTCAGTGTATGGCATTTCCTTCCCCTTGCCACAGGCACCTGGGAGCATGTCTGCACGTGGAGAAAGACTTTCCCGTGGGAAGCCGGTTTTTGTCAAACAGGTCCCAGTGCTCTGCTCCTCTCTTTTCACTCCTGCTGCCAGAAGCCCAAGGAGGATGGGAGGGCTTAGAATATGGCTGGGCACTGTGGTTTCTTCCAGAGAAGTGGAGGGCATTTGCTTTACCTTGCCACAACCACTTGGGATAGGGTCTGCACCTCAGTAAAGCTGTTTCCGTGGGAAGCCGGCTTTTTGCAAAGAGGTCTCTGGGCCGAGGGCCTCATGTGTCCCTCTGGCTCCCCAAAGCACAGGGACGAGGTGAGGGGCTTAGACCATGCCTGGGCAATGTTGTTTCTTACACCTGGGTGTGTGGCATTTTGTTGACCTGGCTACCCCCACTTGGGAAAGGTTTTCCACAGCAAGTGCCTATTGTTCGTCGGAAGCCGTTTTTGCCCCAGGGGTCTCCGGGCTGTGTTCATTGGGGTTGAACTCCTGCTAGCAAAACCGCCGGGTTGAGGGAAGGGTTCAGACTGTGCCTGGGCCCTGTGGTCTCTTCCAGGTCAGTGTATGGCATTTCCTTCCCCTTGCCACAGGCACCTGGGAGCATGTCTGCACGTGGAGAAAGACTTTCCTGTGGGAAGCCGGTTTTTGTCCAACGGGTCCCAGTGCTCTGCTCCTCTCTTTTCACTCCTGCTGCCAGAAGCCCAGGGAGGATGGGAGGGCTTAGAACATGGCTGGGCACTGTGGTTTCTTCCAGAGAAGTGGAGGGCATTTGCTTTACCTTGCCACAACCACTTGTGAGAGGGTCTGCACCTCAGGAAAACTGTTCCCGTGGGAAGCCTGCTTTTTGCAAAGGGGTCTCAGGGCCGTGGGCCTCGGCTGTCCCTCCGGGTCCCCAAAGCACAGGGATGAGGTGAGGGGCTTAGACCATGCCTGGGCAATGTTGTTTCTTACACCTGGGTGTGTGGCATTTTGTTGACCTGGCTACCCCCACTTGGGATAGGTTTTCCACAGCAAGCGCCTATTGTTAGTCCGAAGCCGTTTTTGCCCCAGGGGTCTCCGGGCTGTGTTCGTTGGGGTTGAACTCCTGCTAGCAAAACCGCCGGGATGAGGGAAGGGTTCAGACTGTGCCTGGGCCCTGTGGTCTCTTCCAGGTCAGTGTATGGCATTTCCTTCCCCTTGCCTCAGGCACCTGGGAGCATGTCTGCACGTGGAGAAAGACTTTCCCGTGGGAAGCCGGTTTTTGTCAAACAGGTCCCAGTGCTCTGCTCCTCTCTTTACACTCCTGCTGCCAGAAGCCCAGGGAGGATGGGAGGGCTTAGAACATGGCTGGGCACTGTGGTTTCTTCCAGAGAAGTGGAGGGCATTTGCTTTACCTTGCCACAACCACTTGGGATAGGGTCTGCACCTCAGGAAATCTGTTTCCGTGGGAAGCTGGCTTTTTGCAAAGGGGTCTCTGGGCCCAGGGACTCGGGTGTCCCTCCGGCTCCCCAAAGCACAGGGACGAGGTGAGGGGCTTAGACCATGCCTGGGCAATGTTGTTTCTTACACCTGGGTGTGTGGCATAGTTTACCTGGCTACCCCCACTTGGGATAGGTGTTCCACAACAAGCACCTATTGTTCGTCGGAAGCCGTTTTTGCCCCAGGGGTCTCCGGGCTGTGTTCGTTGGGGTTGAACTCCTGCTAGCAAAACCGCCGGGTTGAGGGAAGGGTTCAGAGAGTGCCTGGGCCCTGTGGTCTCTTCCAGGTCAGTGTATGGCATTTCCTTCCCCTTGCCACAGGCACCTGGGAGCATGTCTTCACGTGGAGAAAGACTTTCCCGTGGGAAGCCGGTTTTTGTCAAACGGGTCCCAGTGCTCTGCTCCTCTCTTTTCACTCCTGCTGCCAGAAGCCCAGGGAGGATGGGAGGGCTTAGAACATGGCTGGGCACTGTGGTTTCTTCCAGAGAAGTGGAGGGCATTTGCTTTACCTTGCCACAACCACTTGTGAGAGGGTCTGCACCTCAGGAAAACTGTTTCCGTGGGAAGCCTGCTTTTTGCAAAGGGGTCTCAGGGTCGTGGGCCTCGGCTGTCCCTCCGGCTCCCCAAAGCACAGGGACGAGGTGAGGGGCTTAGACCATGCCTGGGCAATGTTGTTTCTTACACCTGGGTGTGTGGCATTTTGTTGACCTGGCTACCCCCACTTGGGATAGGTTTTCCACAGCAAGCGCCTATTGTTCGTCGGAAGCCGTTTTTGCCCCAGGGGTCTCCGGGCTGTGTTCGTTGGGGTTGAACTCATGGTAGCGAAACGGCCGGGATGAAGGAAGGGTTCAGACTGTGCCTGGGCCCTGTGGTCTCTTCCAGGTCAGTGTATGGCATTTCCTTCCCCTTGCCACAGGCACCTGGGAGCATGTCTGCACGTGGAGAAAGACTTTCCCGTGGGAAGCCGGTTTTTGTCAAACGGGTCCCAGTGCTCTGCTCCTCTCTTTTCACTCCTGCTGCCAGAAGCCCAGGGAGGATGGGAGGGCTTAGAACATGGCTGGGCACTGTGGTTTCTTCCAGAGAATTGGAGGGCATTTGCTTTACCTTGCCACAACCACGTGGGATAGGGTCTGCACCTCAGGAAAACTGTTCCCGTGGGAAGCTGGCTTTTTGCAAAGGGGTCTCTGGGCCGAGGGCCTCAGGTGTCCCTCCGGCTCCCCAAAGCACAGGGACAAGGTGAGGGGCTTAGAACATGCCTGGGCAATGTTGTTTCTTACAACTGGGTGTGAGGCATTTTGTTGAGCTGGCTACCCCCACTTGGGATAGGTTTTCCACAGCAAGAGCATATTGATCGACAGAAGCCGTTTTCGCCCCAGGGGGTCTCCGGGCTGGGTTCCTTCGGGTTGAACTCCTGCTAGCAAAACCGCCGGGATGAGGGAAGGGCTCAGACGGTGCCTGGGCCCTGTGGTCTCTTACAGGTCACTGTATGGCATTTCCTTCACCTTGCCACAGGCACTTGGGAGCATGTCTGAACGGGAAGAAGGACTTTTTGGTGGGAAGCCGGTTTTTGTCAAACGGGTCCCAGTGCTGTGCTCCACTCTTTTCACTCCGGCTGCCAGAAGCCCAGTGACGATGGGAGGGCTTAGCACATGGCTGGGCACTGTGGTTTCTTCCAGAGAAATGGATGGCATTTGCTTTACCTTGCCACAACCACTTGTGATAGGGTCCGCACCTCAGGAAAACTATTTCCGTTGGAAGCCGGCTTTTTGCCAAACGGGTCTCAGGGCCATGGGCCTCGGGTGTCCCTCAGGCTCCCAAAAGCACAGGGACGAGGTGAGGGGCTTAGACCATGCCTGGGCAATGTAGTCTCTTACACCTGGTTGTGTGGCATTTTGTTTATCTGGCTACCCCCACTTGGGATAGGTTTTCCACAGCAAGAGCATATTGCGCTTAGGAAGCCGTTTATGCCCCAGGGGGTCTCCCGGCTGGGTTCGTTGGGGTTGAATTCCTGGTAGCAAAACCGCCTGGATGAGGGGAGGGCTCAGATGGTGCCTGGGCCCTGTGGTCTCTTCCAGGTCAGTGTATGGCATTTCCTTCACCTTGCCACAGGCACTTGGGAGCATGTCTGCAACATGAAGAAAGACTTTTTGGTGGGAAGCGGGTTTTTGTCAAACGGGTCCCAGTGCTGTGCTCCTCTCTTTTCCCTCCTGCTGCCAGAAGCCAAGTGAGGATCGGAGGGCTTAGCACATGGCTGGGCACCGTGGTTTCTTCCAGAGAAGTGGATGGCATTTGCTTTGCCTTGCCACAACCACTTGTGATAGGGTCCGCACCTCAGGAAAACTGTTTCCGTTGGAAGCCGGCTTTTTGCCAAACGGGTCTCAGGGCCGTGGGTCTCGGGTATCCCTCAGGCTGCCAAAAGCACACGGACGAGGTGAGGGGCTTAAACCATGCCTGGGGAATGTTGTCTCTTACACCTGGGTGTGTGGCATTTTGTTTACCTGGCTACCCCCACTTGGGATAGGTTTTCCACAGCAAGAGCATATTGCGCTTAGGAAGCCGTTTTTGCCCCAAGGGGTCTCCGGGCTGGGTTCCTTCGGGTTGAACTCCTGCTAGCAAAACCGCCAGGATGAGGGAAGGGCTCAGACGGTGCCTGGGCCCTGTGCTCTCTTACAGGTCAGTGTATGGCATTTCCTTCACCTGCCACAGGCACTTGGGAGCATGTCTGCACGTGGAGAAGGACTTTTTCGTGGGAAGCCGGTTTTTGTGAAACGGGTCCCAGTGCTGTGCTCCTCTCTTTTCCCTCCTGCTGCCAGAAGCCCAGTGACGATGGGAGAGCTTAGCACATGGCTGGGCACTGTGGTTTCTTCCAGAGAAGTGGATGGAATTTGCTTTACCTTGCCACAACCACTTGTGATAGGGTCCGCACTCAGGAAAACTGTTTCCATTGGAAGCCGGATTTTGCCAAACGGGTCTCTGGGCCGTGGGCCTCGGGTGTCCCTCAGGTTCCCAAAAGCACAGGGACGAGATGAGGGGCTTAGACCATGCCTGGGCAATGTTGTCTCTTACACCTGGGTGTGTGGCATTTTGTTTACCTGGCTACCCCCACTTGGGATAGGTTTTCCACAGCAAGAGCATATTGCTCATCAGAAGCCGTTTTTGCCCCAGGGGGTCTTCGGGCTGGGTTCCTTCGGGTTGAACTCCTGCTAGCAAAATCGCCGGGATGAGGGAAGGGCTCAGACGGGGCCTGGGCCCTAAGGTCTCTTACAGGTCAGTGTATGGCATTTCTTTCACCTTGCCACAAGCACTTGGGAGCATGTCTACACGTGAAGAAAGACTTTTTCGTGGGAAGCCGGTTTTTCTCAAACGGGTCCCAGTGTTGTGCTCCCCTCTTTTCCCTCCTGCTGCCAGAAGCCCAGTGACGATGGGAGGGCTTAGCACATGGCTGGGCACTGTGGTTTCTTCCAGAGAAGTGGATGGCATTTGCTTTACCTTGCCACAACCACTTGTGATAGGGTCCGCACCTCAGGAAAACTGTTTCCGTTGGAAGCCGGCTTTTTGCCAAACGGGTCTCAGGGCCGTGGGCCTCGGGTGTCCCTCAGGCTCCCAAAAGCACAGGGACGAGGTGAGGGGCTTAGACCATGCCTGGGCAATGTTGTCTCTTACACCTGGGTGTGTGGCATTTTGTTGAGCTGGCTACCCCCACTTGGGATAGGTTTGCCACATCAAGAGCATATTGTTCCTCGGAAGCCGTTTTTGCCCCAGGGCGTCTCCGGGCTGGGTTCGTTCGGGTTGATGTCTTTTCTCAAAACCGCCGGGATGAGGGAAGGACTCAGACGGTGCCTTCGCACTGTGGTCTCTTACCCGAACCGTACCCTAAGGGAACCCAAACACTATACCCTGACCCAGACGCTGACCCTGATCCTGACCATGACCCTGACCCTAACCCGAACCCTAACCCTAACCATAACACCTAACCCTAACTGTAACCCTACCCTGAGCCCTAACCATAACCCTAACACGAACCCTAATCCTAAACAGAACCCTAGCCCTAACCCAAACCCTACCCCTAACCCGAACCCTAACGGGAACCCTAACTCTAACCCTAACCTTAACCGTAACCTGAAATCTAACCCTATCCCAAACCCGAACCCTAACCCGAACCCTAAACGTAACCCTAACCCGAACCCGAACCCTATCCCTAAACTGAACCCGAATCCAAACCCTAACCCTAACCCGAACCTAACCCTAACCCTAACCCTAACCCGAACCCTAAGGGGAACTCTAACCCTAACCCGAACCCTAACCAGAACCCGAATCGTAACACTAACCCTAACCCGAAATCGAACCCTCACCTGAACGCTAACACTAACCCTAACCCGAAACCTAACCCTAACCATAACACCTAACCCTAACCGTAACCCTACCCTGAGCCCTAACCATAACCCTAACACGAACCCTAATCCTAAACAGAACCCTAACCCTAACCCTAACCCTAACCCTAACCCTAACTCACCCGAACCCTAACCGTAACCCAACCCGAAACCTAACCCTAACCTTAACCTGAACCCTAACCCTAACCCTAACACGAACCCAAACCCGAACCCGAACCCAAAATCTAACCCTAACCCGAACCCGAACCATAACCTGAACCCTAAACCGAACCCTAACCCTAACCCAAACCTGAACCCGAACTCTAACCCTACCCGAAGCGTAACCCGATCCCTAACCCTAACCCTAACCTGAACGCGAACCTGAACCCTAACACTAACCCGAAACCTAACCCTAACCCGAACCTAACCCAAATCCTAACCCTAAACCAAACCCTAACCCTAACCCGAAACCTAACCTTAACCCGAACCCGAACATTAACCGGAACCCTAACCCTAACCCAAACCTGAACCGTACCTGAACCCTAACCCGACCCTTACCCTAACCCTCTCCCTAACCTGAAACCTAACCCTAACCCTAATCCTAACCCTAACCCTAAACCTCACCCGAACCCTAACCCTAACCCGAACCCGAACCCTAACCCTAACCCGAACCCTAACCTAAACCCGAAACCTAACCGAACCCTAACCCGAACTCTAACCTGAACCCGAATCCTAACACTAACCCTAACGCAACCCGAACCCTAACCCGAACCCTATCCCGAACCCTAACGCTAACACGAACCCTAACCCTAAACATAACCCTAACCCAAACCCTAACCCTAACCCTAACCCTAACCCTATCCCTAATCTGAACCCTAACCCTAACCCTAACCCGAATCCTAACCTCAACTTTAACCCTAACCCTAACCCTAACCCTAACCGGAACTCGAAACCTAATCTGAACCCTAACACTAACCCTAACCCGAAACCAAACCCAAACACTAACGCTAACCCGAACCCTAACCCTACCCCTAACCCTAAACCGAACCCTAACCCGAACCCTAACCCTAACCCTAACCCTAACCCGAACCTGAACCCTCAACCGAACACGAACCCTAACCCTAACCAACACCAAAATCTAACCCTAACTTAACCTAAACCCTAACCCGAACCTAAACCCTAACCATAACCCTAAATCTAACCGAACCCAAACCCTAAACCTCACCCTAACCCTAAGCCGAACTGTAACCCTAACCCTAACCCTAACCCTAAAGCTAACCCGAACCCTAACCCTAACCCTAACCCGAACCTGAACCCTCAACCGAACATGAACCCTTACCCTAACCCTAACCTTAACCTGAACCCTAACCCTAACCCAAACCCGAACCCTAACCCTAACCCGAAACCTAACCCTAACCCTAACCCTAACCCTAACCCTAAGCATCACCTGAACCCTAACCCTGCCCCTAACCCTAACCCTAACCCTAACCCGAACCAGAACCCTAACCCTAACCGTAACCATAACCCGAACCCTAACCCTAACCCTACCCTAACACTAACCGTATCCCTAACCTGAAACCTAACCCTAACCCTAACCCTAACCCGAAACCAAACCCAAACACTAACACTAACCCGAACACTAACCCTACCCCTAACCCTAAACCGAACCCTAACCCGAACCCTAACCCTAACCCTAACCCGAACCTGAACCCTCAACCGACCACGAACCCTAACCCTAACCCACACCAAAACCTAACCCTAACCTTAACCAAAACCCTAACCCTAATCCGAACCTGAACCCTAACCATAACTCTAAACCTAACCCGAGCCCAAACACTAAACCTCACCCTAACCCTAAGCCGAACTGTAACCCTAACCCTAACCATAACTCTAAACCTAACCCGAGCCCAAACACTAAACCTCACCCTAACCCTAAGCCGAACTGTAACCCTAACCCGAACCCTAACCCTAACGCTAACCCGAACACAAACCCTAACCCTAACCCGAACCTGAACCGTCAACCGAACATGAACCCTAACCCTAACCCTAACACAAACTCACCCGAATGCTAACCCTAACCCAAACCAAAACCTAACCCTAACCTTAACATGAACCCTAAACCTAACCCGAACCCGAACCCTAACCCTAACCCGAAAACTAACCCTAATCCTAACCCTAACCCTAAGCATCACCTGAACCCTAACCCTTCCCCTAACTCTAACCCTAACGCGAACGAGAACCAGAACACTAACCCTAACCCTAACCCTAACTCTAACCCTAACCCTAAGCATCACCTGAACCCTAACCCTGCCCCTAACCCTAACCCTAACCCGAACCAGAACCCTAACCCTAACCGTAACCATAACCCGCACCGTAACGCTAACCCTACCCTAACACTAACCCTATCCCTAATGTGAACCCTAACCCTAACCCTAACCCTAACCCTAACTCTAACCCTAACCCTAACCCTAACCCGAAGCTGAACCCTCAACCAAACACGAACCGTAACCCTAACTCTAACACTAACTCACTCGAACCCTAACCCTAACACAACCCGAATCCTAACCCTAACCTTAACCTGAACCCTAACCCTAACCGAACCCGAACCCTAACCCTAACCCTAAACCTAACCCGAAACCAAACCCTAAACCTCACTCTAACCCTAACCCGAACCGTAACCCTAAACCTAACACTAACCCTAACCCTAACGCTAACCCGAACCCTAACCCTAACCCTA